>NW_009953496.1:2886367-2902175 GCF_000747805.2 Chaetura pelagica | reverse complement strand
CGCCCCTGCCCCACCCCGCTCTGACGCGGCGCCCCTTGGCCTCGCCCCTCATTCAACCGTAAACACCGCGTGCCTGCCCGGCAACCGCCGCCGGGCCCTGGGGCTGCGCGTCTCCCCGCGGCCCGGGCGGGGAACCCCTGCCGTGTGCCGGTACCCGGGCCGGCCTGTCCCCCCGTGCTCCCCCGGCCTCTCCTCCCCCTGCGGGGGCAGCGTTATGCCGCCGCTTCCCCCCGAGGTGGTGTCCTGCGGGAACGACGGGGAGAGAAGGAGCGGGGGGGGCAGGAGGGACAAGGACGACGACACGGTTAGGGAGCAAACACCCGTTGGCTTTTCATAACGCCTCCATGCTTCCGAAGGGATGTCTGTAAAACCAGTCCCCAAAGAAAACAAATCGTAGAGAGCAGGAGCAGTGCTGCTGTGAGAGCTGTGCGCTCAAAACGGGCGATAGACTGGCATTCACTGAAATAATGTAATTGAAAAACAGGCAGATCCACGCAGGGCCAAAACAGCACCTGGTCCGTCTGTCACTCGCACAACCAAGTGGATCAGAGGAACACCTGAGCGTTCCGCTCTGAGGGGTCGCCAGTAGGTCAGAGCGTTTGCTTGAAGTCTGTCGCCAGCCCTTGACATCGTGAGTCATCAGGCAGGGCAGATGTCACGGAGCTGGTCTCGCAGCAGCTGAGTAACTTAACTGGGACTGTGCAGTTTCCATCATGAACTTTATCTAGAATGTTAATCAAAAGTTAATCAGTTGCTCTGCTGAGTGTGTGCAGCACTAGGCTGGCTAGTCAGAGGAGGAGACGTGACAGTGGGGGGATGCTAGGGGTATCTGCAGGCTGTCACCTCAGCCCTCCTGAGCCCTGAGCTTATTAGCTCAGGCTCTTGCATGCCCCACAGGATCTGGAGCAGCTCCACACTTGAGCTCAGCAACCCTCCAGCCATCCCAGAGCACAGGGTATTGAGGACACTGGATGGGGCCAGCCCATCTCTGGAGGGCCCTGCACTTTGCTGAAGTGCCTGTATGCTCTGGACAGGAACTGAGCCTCCCAGAAATCCACATGGAGAGCCTGCCCTGCCAAAGGCTGGGCATGGAGGCACCCCAGGCTCTTCTTTGTGGCAACTGGCAACATCTGCTAGCCTCAAGTCTCTCCTAATTGAAAATGCTGTATTTCTTCGAGAACCAAGCTCACCTGAAAGTAAGTGTGAATGAGTTTGTGCAACGTCAGACTAGTTACCCCTGCAGGAAAATCATCTAGAGGAATTATTTATTTTAAACAATAAGTTTATTTAGCTTTTCTTACTTGAGCTGCTAGAGTTTATGCTCCCAAATCTTACTTTGAAAATGCAAAGTATAAAATTTCGAAAGAATGAATAAACATCAGAATTTCCTACAACCCTGAGATTCAAGAAGCTGGAGCTTAAAGAAAAAAAAACCAACCTGGAAAGAGGAAAGACAATGTCAGTGAAAGAGCAAGCAATATTGCTCAGCTATTAACTTAATTCAGAAATGTGTGTGCTAAAGCACAGAAAAGGAACAATGGTCCTGGGGAATTCAGGACGGCAATGCTAATCGCACTCAGCTGACGGGAAGCATTGAGCAAATACGAGTTACACAAGTGCCCATGCCCTATCAGACTATGGACGGAGGAGGAGTGGCCTGTGCCTGACCGTGGGTCCTGCTGGACCTGGCTGTGAACAGGTGTGTTAGCCCCAGCTGTGTGCCGTGCCCCCCACCCTGCCTAACTTCTGGCTGGGATGGTGGGAGCAGCCCTGGCTGGTGAGGTTCTGCCTGGGAGCCCCAGAGAGGGCCCTTCCACTGCCTGCTACATGGCTCCTTGACATATGTATGCTTTGCAATACATCTTTGCCATATTCTGCATATATTCTCTCAGGCATATTACAAAAGTATGAAACAACATAGTAATATACAGAAAGAAATACTGGGCTGGAGTAAATATAACACGACCTGCTAGCACATACTGGTTGCCTTTCTCCCCATGCCTTCACACAGATTTATATTCCTTAGGCACCATAAGGAAGAAGAATTAAAAAAAAAAAAAAGAGACCAACCAAGCCCCCACAAGCCCCCCAAAATCAGACAAAATAGGATGCCATGTTGCATGGCACTTGCTTATTCCCCAAGAGAGCTGGTGGGAGAACAAGTGACCAGTGAGAGACGCTGGTGCTGTTGCTCAGTGCACTGCCTGGATGTGGGGACCAGGAGCCTGTATGGGGCTGGATGTGTGGTTCCCAAACAGGCTGCTTCACTGCTGACTGACAGCCTACACAATGTCTCTTGGGCTGGCTGTTGCCCAGGTTTTTGAGAAACTGAGAGTCTGATTTGCATCCAGCATGACTGTTGCTAAAACTGTCTTGTTTTAAAATGGGATTTTATATCCACAAATTTTACACTTTCTGCAGCGCATGTCTAGATTTTAAATAAAACCTCATGGAAGACATTAGAAAGATAGCAGCACTACTGGATTTGTGTAAGATAACAGATTGAAATAAATTGTCCTACAGAGACAAACCTTTTTTTTTTTTTTTTTTTTCTCACCAGACTGTTTGGTTTACACAAACTTCATAATGTGTGAGCATAGTTGTGTGGGACTGAATCTAGCTGCTTGAAAGGTTGCTTTTTTTTTTCTCTGTGATATACCACCAAGTCACACTCCACAGAGGTTCACACATTTGAGCTCTGCAAATGAAGTATGAGGAAGCAGCTGGCAGGGCATTCATTATCTGTGAGGGATCTCCCTTTTTGGAAAGCTCTATCCACTGTCATCCACCAGGGCCTGGATTTGCTTACTTCTGGGGAAGCAGCAAAGTCTGTAATTTTTTTCTTCTTTGTTGAAACTATTGGAGGGTTTGGTTTGAATAGGTATTATGTTTACGAGTGGTCCTTTTACTCATGCCTGATTTTTAAATTCCATGACTAAGACTGAGGGCAGGACCTTGTATTTTCAAATAATAAATATAATTAATAGCCACAGTTCCTGTAATTCTTGAGTTTAGGTTTGTGTTTTTGTTTTTGTTTTTTTTTTAAAGTTGTGGTGGCTATTGCATCAATTAATTACATTTTTCCCAATTTGTAAAATTTTACAAAGTATTGCTGGAGAATTTCCAACTCCTTATTTTCCCTTAGTTCCCACTTTCCCTTCCTCCCTTTCTTTCTTTGTTTTAATCAAAGAGCACAGGCTTACACAAAACTTGGGGGAAAAAAAAAAAAAAGTACTAGGCTATGCAGCATATAGGCAAACTGCAGAATTCATTACAACGTATAATCATTGAAGCAGTTCTATAATGAAGTTAAAAAATGCTTGGTTACTTTTAGCAATACAGCAGGGCTAAAGCAGGCTGTGCTGTCTGTAACAGCTATGTATATATATCTATATATATCTCTGAGTGTGTGAATACGCATATATAAAAAGGAGAACTCAATTTCCTAAGGCTGTAGTCCTTGATACTTCATTAAAATTACTTTTACTAAAATAATTACTATTTCTAGGATGAATAATTAACATTCATTCTTCTGGGTTTATGCTGATGGTCTCTGAGGAAATTCAAAGATTTATTTTCCTATGTATAGCATAAAGTAACTGGCAGCATTCTACTGGGGCATTCAGTGTAGATTTTTTTTTTCCTGCAGGGATTCTTTTTTACCGTGGTATTAAGTTTTTTTCCAAGTATTTAGAATTTTAATTTTCTGCTGTGCCTACCAATGCAAATGTATTTAGAGTATTGTATGAAAGAATGTATTATAATAAATATAAAGATTAGCAAAATCTTTATATTTATTTAGAAAATACAATAAAAATTCAGCTTCTCATGTTCGCAACTGTCCCCTCCATACTTGCAGTTCTCACTATTCTATACATTCCACATATAATAGTTTGTCTTATGTTCTCCAGAACCCATCCCATATATACCACTTACACCCTGAACATGGTCCTCCTTTAAGAAGCTGTAAACTGGCTATGCTGGTTTGACAGTTTTCACCAGGAAATAACTATAACCTTCTGTGACAGAAGCTTGTAGCAATGGTATAGCGGTAATGCCAACAGTTTTCTGGGACCGCCCAGTGAGAAGAGAAGAACACTTAAACCTTCTCCTGCATCTGCAGTTCTGAATTAGGTGGGATACATGGGCACAACTTGTTTGGTGGTTAATAAGATGTCATATAACTCCCCTAGAAAAGGTCTCCTAGCATCTGAATTACGGTATGCAAAAGAAAGTATCCTTGATGATGCTTGGTTTTAATAGTTACACGGTATGTTTCTGTGGCTAGAAGAAAAATATAGTTATCTCCCTGGGCTTCTGCTCATCTCGTAAGGTGAAAGAGTCATGTATGTTCTACAGAAAGTTTAGGTTAGCAAAAGGCATGTGCTAGAATAATTTCTTCAAAACATCCTAATTAAATCAGGAAGAATGACTGTGTGCCTAATTTGATTGTTATAGTATTTATTTTTAAAACAGTCCGTGCCATTATTTTTGTCTAGCACTGTGGAAACAACCTTCAAAAATATAACTATGTATCATGAAAGTATCTCCAGGAATTCCAATAAATGGCTTTTGCATACGTGTTCATTAGAAACCTTGGGAAGGAACATAGTCATTGGCACATCACTAGAATTACAAGATAGATAGATACATTCATGTAAATGAGTTTCTTCTAACAGAGAAAACATTGCCTGAATGAATCAAACCCTTTGGACCACATATGTGCTTGCTATGTACATCTGGGCTACACAGAGAAAATACTTTTCTGCAATTTATGGATCTATCCAAACAAATCTTAGCAGTCTCAAGTCATCTTTTAAAAGGCACCTACAACATGGATGCATCCTCCTTAACTATTCTCTTGTTCTGGAATGCTATATCCTACACTCAGCTCTTTAAAATCCTTCATACCTGGGACACTTTTTTTTCTTAGTTCTCTGCATACATCCCTAATTTTTTGTATCTTGCTCTTTTTTTTCCTATCAAATCTTTCTCTTCTTAAAAATACACAAAGCTCTGTGTTTAGGCTAAAGCTTTGCAGATGGATTCATGACCATGTTTCTGTTCCTGATCCTGCTAAATCCAGTTTCCTGTTGAGGGCTGGACTTACCAGCAGCTTAAGCTGATAGAAACAACTTCATCCTCCTCACCCAAATCTTTTATTCTTCCTAGACTTTCTTATCACATTATCATCCCTCATGTCACCCAGGTTCATCGTTTGGGAATCACTTTAATCTTCAGCAAATGCAAAAAAACACTAGAGTGAAGCAAGGTACTTAAACATCAAACTTGTTGTAGAGCAGCAGTATCTAATTTTAAGTTTGGAGTTTAAAACTGTAAGATTCAGCTGGGACTCTTATGACCACAGATTGCTTCCCCAGTTTGACTTATTTGCTGTTAGTCCCAGAACCACAGCTAAATCAAGTTACACTCCATGTAGCCCACAATCATATGTTTTTTTCTTAACAGCAAACAACACCTGAATCATTTATCAGAATTAATCTGGAATTAAATGCCTCAGTGCACAGCCTGGATGCAATGCATCATTTTGAAGAAGATGAAGTTATTTGCCACTGCCAGCAGCAGCACAAGCATGAGACCGTTCCAAACTACATCAGCATTTTTGGACTCTCCTAAATAAAGAACCCTTCATTACTGCATTATTATTATTAATATACCTTTGAAGTTATTTTTATAGTAATAGCTAGCCACAAAATTACCTGACAACAGCACAGCAAGAGTAAGTTCTGCTGAAGGGCAAATATATTTTATAGCTATTATTGTTTTAATTAACTATGCAGAATGACACACAAATAGAATGTTTTGTAAAATTAAGACTTAGCAGCTACATTTTCTAAAATATTATGAGTAATTCTCTGATGTGCAAATTGCTATCTTTTTCTTCTCAGCTTTAGGCCTGAGAAGCAGTTGTATGTTTGTTAAAACAATTGTCTACCCTTATTACAGGGTTATCTCATTATGCTTTTATCATTTTGCACGGTTTTGTGGTTGTGTTTTTTTTTACAATGTTAATAATTTAAAAGGATTTCAGGAAATAATAAAATTAATTAATTAACCTGATCAGTAGGAGTACATAGCTATTCAAATAAGCTATTTTTTAATTATGCTTCTTTACTTCTTAAAGGAAAATTTCAGAATGATTTTGAAGGCTTCCTTATGCTCATCTCTGTAATTCAACAAAAGCCACTGCTATCGGTGGAGGTTCCCATTACACACTTTGTTACTCTGTTGAGACTTATCACTCCTGCAAAGGAACTGCAGTAACAAACATAGCCGCCTTCAGCAGCCAAGCAGGACAGGCAGCATGGTCTCAAAGTGAGGGCACCAGAGTGGGGGAGCAGGGGCGCCCTTTCTAATCTCAGCTCTGCGACTGACCAGCCGTGTGACCTTGGATGAGATACTCCTGTATCTCTGTTTCCCCTTTTACTCTTTGCCTGTCTCAATTATTTAGACTGGAAGCTGTGTGTGACGAGGAGTGTTTGCAGCTGCGGCACCATGTGGCCCAGTGGATTCCCTGGTCTCGGCAGAGGACTTGAGGTATTGCCATGACAGACTAAAATGCAGTCATTTCAAGATCCAGTGTGTCACAGGAAATTCTTAGAATCATATAGAATCATAGAATGGTTTGGGTTGGAAGGGACCTTAAATATCACCTCATTCCAACCCCCCTGCATGGGCAGAGACATGTCCCACTAGACCATATTGCTCAAAGACCCATCCAACTTGGCCTCTTTCAGGGAAGGGGCATCTAAAACCTCCCTGGGCAACCTGTTCTAGTGTCTCACCTCCCTCATAGTGAAGAATTTCTTCCTAATGTGCAACCTAAATCTCCCCTTTTCAAGTTTTAATCCATTATCACTTGTCCTCTTGCTACAAGGACTTAATCTGCACTTATAAATAGTCTCTGCCCAGCTTTCCTGTAGGCCCCCCTTTTTGTACTGGAAGGCTGCTATGAGGTCTCCCTGGAGCCTTCTCTTCTTCAGGCTGGACAACCCCAACTCTCTCAGCCTGTCTTCATAAGAAAGCTGCTCCAGCCCTTGGATCATCTTCATGGCCCTCCTCTGGACTCTCTCTAGGAACTCCATGTCCTTCTTATGCTGGGGGCTCCAGAACTGGACACAGTACTCCAGGTGGACTGTCATGAGAGCATTAGCTAATTAATTAGCTAATTAATAGCACATTTTATAGCTAGAAGTAAAATTATGTATGTTCAGGTACCTCTCCCTATTTTACTTTGTTTGTTGAACACCATATTTATGAGAGTTTCTCTGCTGGGCTGAAATCATTACTGTGTGCTGTGAGGTTTTACAGGCATAACCTCACAGAAGGACCTTGACTTGCCCTTATCCTCACACTGTCTTTGTGTAAGAAGGCAGCAATCTAAACTTTTTCCATTGCTCAGATAATGTACCCATATTTCCAGTGTGATTTTGCCTGGTGAACCAAAGCAAGTATTAGGGTATGTGTGACAGTTCTACTAAGGAAAGAAAATCCTGAATAAAATTTAGTTCACTTGCAGGAAGAAAACACTTATTCCCCTCCACAAACCTATTTTTACTACTGTCACAAGAAGTAATGTCTGCTCACACTCTAACATTCTGCAAAGTAAGGTGATGCTGGTTTCATACCATCACGGATGAAAATAAAGGTTAATTTTATGGCTTTGACCTTAATTTGCAAATGCCTTGTTTTCCAGCCTGCAAGGCTAGTTTCACTGTAGATATGCCATGCTCAGAAAACCTTCACAGCTGGACAGAAAAAGGAGATTGAATTATGATTCTGCAAAATTAAAGTAGTGGTATATTGATTATTCTATATGTTGTATTGATTATTCTATAGATAGTTTGACTATGGTGCACTGCAATGGGAATTTAGAAGCATTGGAAATGGGAACAGGCAGTAAATTTCCTTGACCAAAACTTAACAGCTTACTTGCTGCAATACACATCCAATATCTGATGCAACACAGTGTCAGGTGTCACCTCATTTCTGAAGGACTGCTAAAACACAGCAATTAACAGGGAATCAGTTAAGGATTTCCTTCAAAGGAAACCTTGCCATTTTTGCTGTACACCATTAATTTGCATCGGCCATTGTCTGCTCCCCCATAGTTAAGCTAAAGGCTGCTTCTTAAAGACTTCACTGCATACCTTGAAAGAAGTGCTGGTAAATGGCATGTGTTTTGCCTTAGGACTAGCATATACAGCTGAAAACAGCCAAAGAGCCAATAAGTCCACACAGAACATCACATGTCTTTTTGCATGTAGTAATCAGCAACCTTGAAAAAACTGTTCCTGTATTTTCTTCTGTTCTCTTATCTGACATGTCTAGTTTTAAAACATACCAGAAAAAGTGCAGGCCAACTAGGGCACTCTACAGACTGCAACAGAAAGTGGTTTTTAAAGAAAAGTTCAGCTAGGAACTTGATAGATATAGGCAAGAAATCGTTTGCACTGTCCCTACAAAATTTTCCAGTGGCCATTTTAGAAGCAGTAGTAGTACATCTTGCCCTAATGATTAGTTGCTTAGTTTTGCAGATTAAGTCCTGGATGGAGTCATAAAATGAAAAGGAGATGCTGAAACAATCCCTGGAGTAATGAAAAGGCATCAATAATCCTCTTATCCTAGGGAAGCATAACTGGGGAAAAAATGTAACATTTGAAGTTGCTGTCTGCACAGAAAACAAAATCCCTAAGCTGCCAGAGAAAAATCTGGGCCTGTCTGCAATCCAAGGTTGTGGTGAAAGCCCTGCAGTTTGTTTTGTGGATCTGGTATGCTTATCAGCAACATAAAAGAAATTGAATATCTCAGAAAGCTACCACAGGAACCATCCCAAGGAGCCAGTCTTGTGCCTGTCTGCTGGGAAGGCAACAGTTGTGATGGGTACTTCCAATGTGGATCTCTGTTCATGAGGAGAAGAATGAGACTAGCTCAGTTGATGTAGCTTCAGAGCACCATGGTAAAAAGCACTGGTATAACTTTAAACATCAGACAAACTTGAATTAGACTCGTAGAGAAAATTCTCACCATCATATTCTTCAGTGCCAACTCAGAAGTTTCACTTTTACCAGAGCAGTAGCAGATTTTGCCGAAAATACTAAAGATAATTGCAATAAGGAGTGTTCCTCATATAATTAGATCAGGAGGTATCTGACTGTTTGACTTAGTGTGACCACCTGATAATCGGAGTGATTTGATCACAGAATCATAGAACATTTTAGGTTAGAAGGGACCTTAAAGATCATGTAATTTCAAACCCCCTGCATGGGCAGGAACACCACCCACTAGACCAAGTTGCTCAGAGCCCCATCTAACCTGCCCTTGAACACTTCCAGGGATGGGGTTTCCATCAACAACCTGGCAACCTGTTCCTTTGTCTCCCCACCCTCACACTAAAGAATTTCCTCCTAATGTTTAACCTAAATCTCCCCTCTTCCAGTTTAGAACCATTGCCCCTCACCCTATCACTACACACCTTGGTAAGAAGTCCCTTCCCAGCTTTCCTGTAGCCCCCTTTCAGGTACTGCAAGGCCACTATAAAGTCTTCTTGGAGCCTTCTCCAGGCTGAACAGCCTCAACTGCATTAGCCTGTCTTTGCTCCAGCCCTCTGATCATCTTTGTGGCACTCCAGGAGGAGTCTTGTGAGTGTGAAGTAGAGGGACAGACTCACCTCCTTGGACCTGCTGGCCCTGCTTCTTTTAATGCAGCCCCAAGATATGGTTGGCTTTCTGAGCTTCAAGCGCACATTGCCGGCTCATGTTGAGCTTTTCATTGACCAGCACCCACAGGTCCTTCTCCTCAAGGCTGTTCTCAATCCATTCTCTACCCAATCTGTAATTTTGCTTGGGATTCCCGCAACCCAGGTGCAGGATCTTGCATTTAGCCTTGTTGAACTTCAAGAAGTTGGCATGCGCCCACCTCTCAAGCCTCTCAAGGTCCCTCTGGATGGCATCCCCTCTCTCCAGCATGTAAACAACACCACACAGCTTGGCATCATCAGCAAACTTGCTGAGGGTGCACTCAATTCCACTGTCCATGTTGCTAACAAAGATGTTAAACAGCACAGGTCCAAGTACTGACCCCTGAGGAACACCACTCATCACTGTTCTCCATCTGGACATTGAACCGTTGATCACTACTCTCAGAGTATGGCCATCTAACTAATTATTGGTAGGAAAGGATCATAAAGTGGGGCTGTTTCCATGAGAGTTCAATGGGGATTAGTGCGCTTCCTGCCATTGCTCAATAATTTCATAAGCAGAGTGGAAACAAAAACAGTGACTAACAGCTGGTGAGTTACTAACAGTAAGGTCAGGGCAGTTGTACAAAGAAGTCTGAGTGTGTTAGTCTTCTTGCAATAGAATATCTTAATGTAGTTAAAAAAACCCTAGTATGTTTCAACATATAAGTCTAGTATGTAGGAATTTTGTAGTGCCTAATATCTTCAAAGAGGGTTGCTCTTCTAGAAGTTACCTTTTCATCAAATATGCATTAAGTGTAGTCTGTCCACATTACAAGGGTAGGAAATAAGACTCAAATCTGTAAGAAGAGTCCTTTTTTGTCTTGTTTTTTATTAATCCGTTTGTAACCAACAAAACTTCTGCATATTGACCAGACCTGATAAATGTAGTTTTTTGTATCACCTGCATGCTTAGGCATGGTGCTGCTGCAGGAGCCCGGGCTTTTTCTGTGTGACTGTGTTAAGCAGGACTTAGGGTCCCAGCTCCGCCAGAGCATGGAGATATGCAGAAGTGTCGTTGGGAAGAATCACAGCAATTCCTGCAAACAGACTATTAAGGAAATCAATGTGCTTCTTCCAGGTTGACAGCTTTGCTTGCAGTGCAATTTTTTGCCAGGGAGCTATACTGGTGCAGCTCCTAGTGTAGATGTAGATATGTTAGATGGAGCAGTCTTTTCTCTTTCCGATTTAGAAAGCTTAAGCCTTTGAACTGGCAAAACTGCACCCGTGAGAATGGAGTTACAACATGTAAAGGATTCCAGCACAGCTGTTGCCTTGCTTTCATTTAGGCAAGGTTCATGCTTCTTACTCTGCTGAAAATAGATGCCTTGATCTTTCAGTTTAGAAAGTGAAAAGATGACCTAGGCACACAGTCATACCAATTTAATTCTCCTTGGTTGTTTGGTACAATGTCCAGTAATGCTGAAACGAGACTGTCTAATCTGAGCTATTAGTCAGCATTTAAATATATGAAGCAGAGAGAACACAGCTCATAATATGCCAATAAACGTGCCATGATTTAAAATACCTGTTCTACCATGTTTTTTTTGGGATTGGAGGTATGCACAGAAACATTTTAAAACTTGGGCAGAATTTTTTTTTACTTTCAAATTTACAGATACTAACAAAAATTCAGGTTGTAAGCTTGTTCTAAGTACATTTTGAAATCTTCACACCTTGCCTAAAGCACGAATTAGAAATTGAAAGCGAAGAACAGTGAGTTATTTTTTTCCACATATTTCTTATGATTAATATAAAAAGTGTGTCTGACAGAAAATAATTGCAAACCAATAGCACCTCTTCCCCTGTAATCTTTATCCCTTTCCTGACTAAGTGCTATCTGCTAATGCAAATCCCCAAGATCCTGACCTCTCTTTTTTACTTTCCTTCCCTGCAAGCACGGTAGAGGAAATGATTCCTGTCACGTAGCCAAAGGGGGCATATTTATATGGCTCCACAAGATGTGACGAGGAAATCCTGTTGCAGAGAATTCAGGAGGGAAACAAGTATTTTGCCTGTTCTGCCCCTCTTTTCTGGAAGTCCTGCCTCTGCTCTTCTACAGGTTTGCTTCCTGAATCACCACTGCTGTGACTTTATCAGTACAGATCTCTTTGTTTCATGATTTTCTTTCTCTATTCGTGAAAACAGAGGTTTCCAGGCCATTATTCATCTTCCTGATATCTTGCCTTTGTATTAAATGATTATGTTGTTGTCTGCTCTGGAGTTTTGCTTTTCAGATTTTGCTTGTAGTACTCTTTTTTTTTTTTTTTTTTTTTTTTTTTTTCTCTCCACTGATCATCTGTAAGTTCTGCACCAAAGTAAGGAGTAAGTTAAGTGCTTTAATTTGTTTTCTTCTGAGCAGTGGGTGGGGTGAGGGTGAGGATGGGGGGAATTGGGCGCAGTGACTGCAGCCAGGGCTCTGTCTTACAATTTCAAATCCCAAAGCATTCAAATAGCTTTTTGGCTGTAGACTAGAGGAAACTAAACATAGAAGAGTTTAACTTTTTTTTTTTTTTTTAATGCATTTTGTTCATATGTAGTACTGTGGTCAATATTTTATAGATAAAATATTTTATAGATATAATATTTTATATTATGAACAATATATGAAAACTTTGCGTGAGTGCTTTCCTTCATATACCACCTACATGGCTGATTTCGCTTCCCAACTGGCTCTGAGCTCTGTAATCAAAGTAATCAGTGAAACACATCAATTGACTAGAAGGGAAACCTTAAACAAATGTAGAACCTTGTGTAAAATCAACATGGAACTTATGCAAAAAAGCAGTTTTATTAAATAGTGTCACCGTTTGACTCAGGTCCGACAACAATGGTCTCGATCCCCTCCCCCTCCCACCCAGGTAGAGAAGGAGAGAGAGAAAAAGAGAGAGACTTGGCTGGATTGAAAACTAAACTACACAGCTTTAATTAAAACACTAATGAATGATACAAGAAAATATACACAATTATATACAAATATATCCAGGTATGGGCAAAAGCCTCTCGCCTCCCCCCACCCCAGGAACTCCCACAGCACTTCCCTGAACTGGGAAGAGTCCCGAGGAATCCCGGAGCTGCTGCTGGAAAAGAGCAGAGAGTTATGGGGGTCAGAGAACTCGAGCCTAAGGGTCAATGGTGATGGATGAACAGGGTCCTCCCTGGACGCCGGCCATGGACGGAAGAGAAGGGAAGAAGAAGGAGGAAGGAAGATGTCTTCTGTGATCTCTGACCTTCCTCTGAGCTTACGTAGATATATGGAATGGAATATCTTTGGCCAATTTTGCTGTCCATCTAACTCAGCCTCCTACGGGGGGGTCACAGATCTCCCCATAGTGTCTGAGCCGGCAGAGTGCAGGTGCGGCCTTGAAGCCTCAGGAGTTAGAAAAACATTCCACTGTCTTATCAGCCTAGCAGAACACACTGTTGCTGGTTACAAGAAAGCTTACCGAAGGAAAAAAAACAATCAGTAAAAAGAAAAATTGGCTTCATCCTGGCTCAAACCAGGACAAATAGTCATTATAGTCAAAGCTGCAGAGCAGCTGTTAAGAAAGCACAAGGCACGTGAATGTCATTCTGCTGTTTCAAACCAGGAATACACTCCTTCAAGAGCTAACTGCTCCTTCAGCTGGCTGTCAGGTGGCATGTATTTAGAGATGGGTCCGATCAGAGACCACAAGATTAAATACAGAAGCACTTTTCCATTGTAGCATTAGTTGTGATCCGCAATGCTGTATGTTAATAGCCTATTTTAAAACATCTTCGCTTTCAGAGAGCAGTTTATCTAAACAGAAATACTTTAATATTTATTCCAAACCTGTATCTGTATCTACATATATGTTTTGGTCTGTGTCTCGTTTGTACAGTCTTTCAGAATGACCTAGAAGGGACACAGCAGGCCTCCAGTGTTAAATGAAATTTACCAAGATCAAATGATGTTGATGTGTTCTGCCTTTTGCCAGTCTCAGGATATGGAGAGTCAGATCCTATTTCCTAGTCTGGCATTTCCAACATGGCAGTAATTTAGTAGAAGAAAAGCTAATGGTCAAAGCCTTGTCATACCAGTCAAAGACAGAACACAGCAACATCATTTGATCTTGGTAAATTTCATTTAATCACTGTGTTCTCTTTAAGGTAAAAACTACTAGAAAGACAGATACTGTTGGGAAATAACCAAGTCTGAGTTCCATGGTACAGAGGTGTACAACCATATAGAAACCTGTACAATATGTTAATTTTTCAGGAGAAAAAGCATTTTATCTCCTTAAAACCAGTAAAAAATAGGAAGGGCCAAAAAATCTAATGGTCTCCCATTCTACAGTGCAGCTCTTTCACCCTTTGTTCCTCAGAGTGGAATGTAAAAAAAGCTAGAAGCAAGATTACAAGGGGAAAGACAAGAAATATAAAATGCATTAACATTCTGGAGGTTTTTCTTGTTTTATTGAAAAATCCTTAAACAATACATTTAAACTTAATAGTGCAAGTTTTTGTTTTATTAACAGATCTCTGTACCTCATAAGGTGAATGAAACTTAGAAATGAGACAATTAAAACAGACAAGAGCTACAATTCTAGTCCTGCATTAAAATTTTAAAAGAAAAAAAAAAATCAAGGATAATTATGGACTGTCAAGTTGTTGAAGGTGATAAGATCAGGTTTTTTTCCCCCTCACAGTTTATATTCAACAAGTATGTAGGGAACAGAGAACATCCTGAAAAGACATGACTTGGATAAGAAGATAGCACTATGAGATGTTTGACAAGCACTGCTTGTAAATACAGGATCTTGAATATTGGGTCTGTGATTTAAGGTGTTCTCCACATGCCTCTGGGATGTGAGAGCAGAGCTCTGTGGCTGCCCACCTCTGGGCATTGTCCATGTGGCCACCTGCCCCATGTGTGGTCCTCGGCTGTCTCTGCCCTGTTGGATACACGGTACAAGACCTACATGTAGTGGGATGAGGGCTGGCAGCATATGCTGCTGATGTTTTAAAGCTACATGGGTTTTCTTTTATAGATTTGCTCAGTTAAGCTCTGAAAAGAAAAATGCAGTTTCTACATGTTTGCTACTTTTTGAGACCATCAATTTTTAAGAGAGTTTTATAAAACCTTGATCCATGCAAACATAGTTATTAGATAACGTCTACCTAGTTTAAAAAAAGCCCACAACAAACAAAACCAAACAACAAATAAAAGCCTCAAATAAAGTAATAAAAATGGGAAAGAATAAAAACCCCTAAGAATTTTGTGTGTGCAAGGGGAAGATTTTGGTTCAATTTTGACTGACAGGACGAGAGGGAACTGTGGATATCTAAGATGAATCATTGTCCCTTGATCACCATAAAGTTTAATTTTCAAGTAGTTTAGCCTCAGACTACCAGAAAAAAAATCAGGTTCTACTCTAGATAATAATGTTGATGAGACAGCTGTAGATTTAAGGGTCATAAAAATTTCTTATCCACAGAATTATGCTCTCACTCTTAATCATATTTAATGTTCATTGAAGCTAATGGGGTTTGAAAATATTCTTCAGTCCTTTTGCTTTCAGTGGAACTTCAACATTTTCTTCAACTGTGCATTTCCCTGAATGTTTTCCTTAACTAGGTACTTTCCCCACTTCCTGCTTTGCAGGATCAGCCTCTGGGTCATTTCCAGCCTTCCAGGTACTGGCAGCAAAGAGAGTCGGGATCTACACGGGGAGCAGAGTGAAGCTCTGCTGCCTCACTTTACTCTGTAATGGGAGAGGCACCATAAGGGATGGTGTGTACGCATATGGGAGAAGGTCAGGAGCCCCCCTGGTACATCACTTTCTGAATCACTAGTCATGAGGCACAAGCAACAAGAACTGCACCTTGTTTTTCCTGCTGCAGGTACAATTAAAGGTTTTTCCCCCTCCTTTTCTACACATTTGGACAGAAGGATGATAGTTTCCATTATTTTTCTGATATAAGTGCATTTTATGAAGAAGTATTACTTAGGATCTGATAGATGGTTTTCTGTTGTTTGTCCTCAGCATCCCCTTGGCTCTGGCATATTTTCTGCCTTGTAGGGAA
>NW_009953496.1:2860063-2886264 GCF_000747805.2 Chaetura pelagica | reverse complement strand
GGGAAATTTTTCTTTTTGGACGTTAAGCTATACACCCTCAAAAAGTGTACACAAAGGTGTAAAATCTAAACATTTCATTTTAAAAGGTTTTATGAAGAGTTGTAATGATTATTATTATTTACTGTTTTATTTAAAGGAGAAGCTCTGTTCAGGGACAAAGCAAACAAACTATTCAGTCTAACCAGTCAAATGACATTCCAGGAGCATTAACATCACAGGGGGTCCCTAGTCAATGAAACTTCAAAACGTTTGATTTCTGTTTACTTAGTGACAGAAAATGTGGAATACTTTTGCCAAATTCTTTCAATGAGGCTTAGTGGTAAGTAATCTGGGTTTTCTGTCTGTTTTTCCATTCCTTGTGAAATTCGGTAGTAGTACCTACATTCATGTGTGGTGTGCTTCTAGCCACAGAATAAGAATACATGAGTCTATAGTGGAAATATCTGACTAAGTAATGAATATAAGGCCAAAATGGAGAGCCATGGGGTAGCCAAGGCAAAACATCGGTAAATTGATTTTATCTATTGTGGACCAATAAATAAATAATTTGTTTATTACTACCTATTCAATAGGCAAGCTTACTTAAGTTTTTATTTACCAAACAACCAGTTTGTATTTTTTTTATTTTTTTATTTTTAAATATCACTGCATCACTGGATGAACACAGTTGAATTTTATTTTACTTTGCTACTATGTAGAAATATCCTAAGTTGATGTCTTTCAATTTGGAACAGAAGAAACATAACAAAATCTTTAATTGTTCTATTGCATAAATACTGGGAAGAACCATAGATATAGTTTATCTTAACTTACTAAAAGAGTCCAAGAGTTAATAGTTATGCCTTATTTAAGTTTACAAAGTCATACTGGCATCAACCTGACACTAGGTGCATTGCCCAAAATAGTTTTGTTAAGCAGTGCTGCTATTTCATTTAGAAACAAAATGTTTTCGTAATTCAAAGTTTTGTCAAGACTTGGCATGTAGCAGCTGTCAATAAATCTCAAATTGCTTAATGAGTGTAGTTAAATATTATTGTGCATGTCCCATATCTATCCAAGCACAGGCACCTTTGTCTGTCCTACTATCATACTGCATTAGTCCAACTGGACTCACAGTGCTGTTGTGGCTACCAGATTTTCCTGTCATGCTGGTTCATAAAAGTCCTGTTAGCACAGAGAAACACTTGTCTGCACTGAAGTCAGATCATAACTGTGCCACGTGCAGAACTGGCTTTGCTTGGCCTCTGCTGGTGCCTTTCCTGTGCACTGGTAGAAGAACCTCAGGGTCTTAGAGAGTTTGCTCTTCATGGGTTTTCTTTAAGACCCGTCTGTACTTTTGTGTGGTGAGTTTTGCAAACCCAACCATTCCCCTGAAGCCCAAGAACCAGAGACCTGTGGCTTCCCTCTCTTATATCTCAGGGGACCCCACCTGGTACCATTCTTAAAAGTGTACCCAGGCCTGGACCAGCCAGAGCTGACCAGTGCCAGGAGCATGGCTGTGAACACCTTCCTTAGGTTTACATGCAGGGAAAGTGTGGGATGGCTGGGGCTCTGAGCCCAAGTCCTCTTCTCAGGGTAGCAAGTCAGGAGACAAGTGCCACACGCTATTTCTGGCATGAGCCAAACCCTGTTGTTTTTCAGTTCCCAAAATAACTTTGTTCTTTTCTCCTACAGAGGCTGAGGTGAAGATGACTCCCAGTACTACAGAGAGCAGCCTCCCTGCAGGCTCCATGCCCCAGAGTGATACAGAAGTCACACCAGATGCTTTTGACAAATGCCTGTTTGCTGAGCAGCTCTACAACAGCCTGAAGGGGGTCATTAAAAAAAATAAATAAATAGAGCAGACCTTAGGCACAGCGTGTTTCCAGGTTTGACCCTCTGAAGAAACCTCCCTCTGTTACAGGGAAAGCTACACTCAGCTCCACTCCAGCCCACCCAAACAGCCCCCATGAGATGTGGGCGAGCTTTGCCCAGGCATTGGCCCCTCTCAAATTCCTCCAACAGCAATGCAGAGAAACCAGGACCTGTCACCCCTCCTGAGGAGTCTTCCAGGCCCACCCTGTCTGGTCCTCTGGTCTAGCAGGTGCTTTAAACCCTTAGTTACTGGAGCATTTAGATGGATCTCATCCTTAAAGCTTCCCAGGGCAAGTTTTCAGCAATATGTATGGTCTGAAACATGCTCCCCCACATATCCTATATTCTCCATACTTCTTCCATTTGTCCTTGCTCTCCAGAAAAAGACTGGTCACCTGAGAAGACGCTCTTGCTTCTATGAATGCCAGTGTAATGGTCATGCTCAGGAAAAGAGGACTTTCCTGTGACAAAGACCCATAGGAGGGTGGTGAGGATGAGGAGGACAGAGAATTCGATAGTAGGTGACAGTGGAGTGGGGCAGAGTGGTAGGTATAACACAGTATTTTGTATCCAGGTAAAAAACAGGGATGTTATAATTGTCTCTATCTGAGCAGTCATGCATCTAGGCTATAAGCAGTGCTGCTGTCTGTTTAAGTTGGACAGCTGGCTAGAATAAGCTCTGATGACTTTTGTTTTCTTTTGGACCGGTGGTGGGAGGGAAAGGAAAATAAGGAGCTGCCCAGGAACAAAATTATAGTCAGACACACACACTTGTGGGATGCCAGCCAGTGAGGTATGATGTTATTGTCGAGAGCTTTTCCAGCTCCACTGAAACTGGCTGCCACGGAGATTTTGTCAGCTGATGATCACCACTAACAGAAAAGTGCTCAGGGTGGGGAAAGGAGGGCAAATACTGTATATGTGAGACAAGGAGCTGGGGGGAGTTCAACAACCACACTGTCCAGGCAAGTGTCTGCAGGAATCGTGTGGGGAAGGCACCTTGTGGCTGTGCCATATCCCGTCCCTGGTTAGAAGAGCATTTTGGCTCAACTCTGGTGAGCAGGACATCCCTACACAGCTGTTCTCCTGCATATGACAGGGAAGAGAGACCTTCTGTTGTCATGCTAAGCAAAGAGGCTCAGCAGCTCAGTGCATGTGGGAGCAGCAGCAGTGCTGGAGTGCAGACCCAGGTGGCCAGGCTATTTTGTGAATGCTTCCGTGGTCTTGGGCTTCTGTCACTCTTTAAGCCTAGAGGGTGTGTAGACCAACTCAGGAAATAGATGACTAGGTGCCCTCAAGGTCGTTTTTTGTTTGTTTGTTTTTCCTGACAGTCAAACTAGAATGCACTTTGTTTGACTCCAGGTGGCTTGATGCAGTCAGAAGCCTCAGAAGTTATCCTTGAAAGCACTGGGACAGCCAGCCTAGGAGATCATATTAACCTTGTCATCTCACCTTGATCCTGTGCTTGCATATGTACCTGTATAATCTTTGCCATCTTTTTCTTTGATTGCCATACCTGTTCTGATTTAGCAACAGAAAAAACATCTAAAATACAGCAGCTAGGTAGCTGCTACATAAGAGAAAAGATAAAAATCTGCTTAAAGAATAGGAAACAGAATGGGAAGAAATAACCTTTGAAGACAAGAGGACTTTACCAATGTAGTCCATATGCATCCAGAGATTTGTACTGCTCAACATATTCATAGACAATCATAGTTCGGTAAGTGCCAAAGAAAGACTGTGGGTGACCCTGATTTGTCTAAGGTAGTAAGGCTAATTATGGGGTGCTGGAAGTCTTCACAAGACCAAGTAGCCTGGCAGCAAAATGGCAGATGAAATTCAGTGTATGTACATATAAAGTAAGGAGGTGGTTCTTTCCACTGTAAGACCTGGATCTAACTTCTCAACCAAAAGAGGTAGATTTTAGAAGGGGTGCTGGAACAATTCATAGGGGAGATACTAAATGCATAAAAGCTATCTCTAGCCCTGAAAGTCCCCAAGCTGGAAATAATTGATGTCTGGAAGAACATTAGGGGTATGCATTGCTCATTCTTGTCCTGTTCTTACTCTCTCCTGAGCAATCTTTTATGATTTCTTTTGGAAGAGCACAATGGGCTTGATGGACTGTTACATAGCAAGCATTACACAAAATAAACCATGAACATGGGTAGCATAGTGCTGGCTGTTGCTTCCTGTCTTCCTGCCTTCCTTCTTTCCTCCTCTCCTTAATGCAATAATTTTGTAAAAGTGCTGAAGGTTAAACAGACCTTTAAAATTTTCAGCAGCTGCTATTTGGAGCAGGGAGGAAAACAAACCCTGTGTGTTCACTGGTGTGATCATGCATTTTCCATTTGGTGTTTTCAAATGGAAATTTAATTTATTGTGATGTTCCCTTAGCATCCATTGGATGTAGACACGGGCCATAGGAGACAGAGTTACATTCACTGAAACAAAAGAAGTGACCAAGGCAGAGACAAATAGCTCTGTGATAGTGGGATGATTCAGGATTTTATTTTATACAAATGGCAACATTATTGTAATTGTGATAGTATGAAGATATAGATACAGCAACTTTTGAAGAAAAAATAATACCTTCTGTTGGGCTGACTGATACAGCAGCAAAAACCACTGGGCAGTGCTGGAGCAAAGGCACTGTGGCCTTGGGCACACAAGCCTTCCTCTGGGCTTGGACAGACACCTCTGCCTGGGACTCACAGACATTTCTTCACTCTGAATCAGGAGCTTTTTCCTGAGTTGGGAAGAAGGGCTTCTATGCTAGAAAGCTTGCTTGTATTCTGCAACTCTACCAGCTGCTCTAATACAGGAAATTATGCCTCACTTAACTTGCTTATATCTGTTATGGATCTCATAGATGAGGTGCCGGAAGATTGCATGCAAGAGATTTCAGCATTGTTTTTGGATGCTGCAAGACTATTTAAATTTTTCTGGAGACATCTGTGTACAGATTACACTAGGGCTTTACAACAGAGACTTCATAAAAATAAAGATTAGGGAACGTATGATGAGAACCTGCTGATGAAATATATTGGTATATTCAGAAGCCACTCATAGATTATTAAGGCTTCTCTTGAGCCAGAGATCTGGCCAGCTTGGGCTCAGGGTAGCCAGCATGTGTCTTTTGGAGCCCCTGGGGCTTAGCAGTCTGCAGGCTTCATCTGTGTTGCTGGCTGTCTTGGGATGTGGAGAGATGGTATAAAATGTGGGCAAGAAGCCACAGCTTGTCCTGGCTTCAGTGGTCTAAAGCTTGCTCTTTCACACAATATTAGTGCAGCCAGGACAGTCTTACATTTGCTAAACCATTTTGCAAACTGAGGAATTCAGGCAGAGAGGAATTAAGAGATATACTCACTCTGACATAGAAAGGCAAGTCACAGCTCACAACAGCTCCAATATCCTCAGTTATGCCCAAGACGAAAAACTAATTAAAAATCTGTATCCGTATCCTTGGCTGTCATGCCATGTGTTTGATTGTCTTAATCATACCATATGATCACTTGGCCTCATTGAAACTACAGCTTAACAGATCTGTACTTGTAGTCACCATGCTGTCAGGAATGGCAGCTTTGGCTGCCTGCTTTTCTGTTTCCCGCTGAATCACTTTGATGTGGATCCCCCACATCTTGAGTGAGCTATCTAATAAGTCACCTGCTGTGTAAAAGCTGGGTACAGTTCCTCTTCCCATTTTATTTTTTAATGAAAATAACCATGGCTTCTGCTTTAGTCAAGCCTTCAGGGACATAGCTTGTCTCATCTCATAATAGAGCGTGGGAGGAAAATAAAAGTTAAAATTTACCTAGGTTACAAAAAAAAATATGTAGGGAATTTTTCACTTGAATTGAAGTCTAATTTAGCTCTGGCTGGGGTCGGGGGGGGGGGCTCATTTTATCTAAGACTGGTCACTGAAAAGGGAGGCATCTGGTCTAATCCCGGCCCACTTTTCGCCACCTCTGCAGTGTCTAAATCATTTCCTTGAATACCTCTCTATGGATAGGCTTTCACTAATGCTAAATATCCATTATTCATTTGATCTCACAATTATGCATTGAGAGTTATAAGAGTACATGCACACTGACAAATGTAACGGTCAAATATAAAAAACCCATGAATCATTACTGGTCTCTAGAAAAAAAAAAAAAGCAAAAAATCCCCATGTATTCACTCTGAGGTAGAAAAAAAATGCAAAACACTTCCATGAGTTGTTTGTTGGTAAAGCCCTTCAATCAAAAGCACCAGCTTTTCATTATGACAGAAGATAAAGTGATAAAACCTGCAAGAATACAATTCCACAGGTTCAGTTTTCTATGAAAGAAGACATTTAAATTTTTGTCTTTTCTGATTTTAAAGACAGTATGTCTGTGATTCCAAACACATAATAAATATCAGCAAGACAGAATATGTAATACGTGGTTTAACTCTGATAGTGGCATCAGAGGCATCTGAAATGCTATTCCAAGCCTGCATTTATCTCCAAGTTGGGCACTGCAGAAGACACAGACTCAAAATGCCCGGTTTCAAGAAACAGTGTCTGAACAAGACAAACTACCCTGCATGTGGGAAACAAAGCATCAGTATATTACAGTTCTGGAGAGCAACCTGGATTATTCATAAAGGCATGAGAGGTATTCCAAGTAATTGTTGCTGGGAGCTTTCTGTAATGGCCCTGGAAGCTTTCTATTTTTAGCTATTTCATACTTGAGGGAGCATCTATAGTGGATTCCTGTGTTTAAAACTGCTGAAGCCATCTTCTTGGTTCACTTTTTAGACTGTTTTTTAGAAAGATATTTTGTGGTGCAATGATTGAGCCACTGTAATCAGATGGGGAATAATTTTACAAAAGATATAAGGGGTGTGCAACCACTATTGTCACACTATTTGCAAATTAAGTTTTAAAAAGTCTAAAGACAATCAGCCTGCACCAGACCTTGTGCACACAACAGAGCGAAAAGAACAGTCATATTAAGGTAAGAAAGCTATTTTTCTTTTTCATCTCTAAACTCCATGTCTCTACTGAACGAGCATAAAATTATCCTGATTGCTCTCCAATTCCCATTTTTTCAAGCTGACCTACCTCAGCAGCTACAGGAGCCTGTTTCCCGGTTGGCTACCCCTTCTGCACTCACCAACACTTATGTCACACCCATCTCATAATCCTAGAAGCCGTTAATGTCATGCAAAGCAGTCAATGATCTTCGTGAGATTTGTTTCTGCAGTTGTAACAGACAGGTAAGATTAAGAGCATTAATTGATGTTAAAGTCCGTATGTCTTGGATCCATATAACACAAAACTATTTAGAAACTTTTTTTTTTTTTAATGGCTGACATTAAATTCGAGCTATTTTCTCATTATTTCTGTCACTCTTTAAGCCATCGAGACTCGTTCAGCTTTGTCAAAGCTCTTTTAGTGAAAATCAACCTGATGCTACAGCCCCCTCTCCTGTGCATTTGTCATCAGTGCAAGAAACTGAGCAATTTGGGCAGCTCTAGCATATTTCTTTCTTGCATTACTATGTAGGGACTCAAAAATTTGCTCATTATTCCAGGTGTGAAAAGTTCGTAGCTAGCACTGAATTTACAGTCATTACACCTCAGTGTGTTATGGGAGCGTGAAGTGAGCAGCTAAAAAGCAGGCAGAAGCAGCTGCATTATTTTCAAAAACTTATGAAGATACAGATCAGCACCTGCTGGGTTATTCAGAAATGCCTGAGCAGTCTAAGTATCTAATTTTCAAAGGGAGTTTATTAGAACCTGTTTATGCTTATTTGTCTGTCTACTAAATGCCAGCCTTCAGCCTGAGGCTTCTAAACACCTTTGAAAGTCTGCCAGAGAACTGCTGAAGATCTAGGCTCTGGTGGAGGCATTAAACTAGTTGCGAGCTGGATTTCATTCTTCAGTGTCACTCCAAGGTCAGTCAGAACTCGCTTGGTAGAATCATAGATTAAAACGGGGATTTAATAAAGCAACTATCACTCCTTGGGCAAAAGGTGAAACTGATTTTATGGCTGGATTTCTTGTGCTGATGGCTCTCCCTCAAAAGCTGCCTCTGCTAGGGAAGCTGACCTGCCTGTCACACACAGCTCAGTCATGACTGTCACTGCAGCTTCCTTCACCCTTGCAGAGAAACAGGCAACACAACAGTGGCAAACTCTTGGCTAGCCAATAAACAGCAAAGCCTTTTGTTCCCCGGCTGGAGCTTCTTTTATGTACCAAATTCATCCTGATGTACTGCATTACTTATTCTCCCTTTGTTTTCATGTGATGCTTCCATTTGTGACACACAAATGCACTTAGAAGAACCACTGCCATGAGCTGCCTCAGGTCTGGAGCTGATACAGTTAAATCCAGGATTCTCACAGAAAGACCCATCTTGTTGGCAGAAAGATCAAAACAGAGTGAGAAAGAGAGTACCAACTGATGAGGTGATGTATGGTTGGAAGAAGAAAGTGTCTCAGTTTAGAGTCTGGTGTATGTGCAAGCCAGGCCCTGCTTGTCCCATGATGGCTAACTAGAAGAGAGATGCTGGACACAGTGAGTGCCCAGCAGTGAGCAACTGGGTTTAAGTGCCCTCATCAGGATCACATAAACTCCGTGATGGACGGTGGTACAGAATCCAATTCCCAGCTCTAAAGCTGACAGAACATGGGCAATATTCAGTTCTCTTTCTCATGAGAACATCCTGTCCCTCCCTGCAACTGCCAGCCTCATTTGCTACCCACCACTTTGGTTATGCAGCAGGTTTGTGAGGACACTACTACCCTTTGCCACACTATCCCTCAGGGTTCTGTCCCTTATACTAAACTGTGTGGAAACAAAAAAGAACTGGGGAACAAATATGGAATATAGAGGTGAAATAATGTCTTTTTTTATTACTTCCCACAAAACCCTGAAAAGGCTGCAGAGAAACTACAGAGAAAATACAATAAAGTTACCATAGCCCAAAATGAAACAAGATATTTCATTCTGAGGACATGGCATCTCACATCAGGTAAGTAAGGAAAAGCCACAGGGAGATACAACATAACCATCACAGGTGGAATATTCAAATTATTTGGCTAAAGACTCAACAGGATTTCAGTCCTCTCCTGTACCACATACTCCAAGAATCCTGACTGAAGCCCAGAGATGTTTTGGTTAGTATTTGGAGTTAAAACTTTTTTTGGAGAATGTTATTTAAGTCAACAACTTTTAAGCAAAAATTAGACATGAACTCCTGAGTTTTCTGAAATGGAGTTTTTGATTTTCCATTTCATCCATCATCCTCTGGAAACTTCCAAGCTTGGTGCTCCTCCGTATGCCTTCCTTGGTGAAGCTAATCTGGTAGGTGATCTCTAGTGAGGTTGCAGAGGAAGTACACTTATTAGTCCCCTTTTACCTTAAAAATAAAATGAAAAGGATATACCCTCATTTATCTAGTATGAAAAGGGTGCTCTGGGACACAAAACAATTCCCTCCTCTGCCTGAAGCAACACAGTCCTCTCTCTTCCCTCTTCAGAAATATCTACCCAAGGTTGTGGGGTGGTAGTGTGCCACTGAGAAAACCTAAATCCCTCCTGTTGAAGCTACTCTGCTTCCCATGAAAAAACAAGTGCTTCACAGGAGTTACAAGAAAAAGAGAGCACTGTTTTAGTTGAATAGTTGAGATAACCCAATGGTTTCCCTGCTTGGCTCCAAGGGCTGCTCACTGACTTCACACTGTGTAACATACAGGCATGAATGACATGAACAGAGAGCACTCAGAGGAGAGATGGGAACCTGGGGATTCCTCTGTCAGCATCAATCCCTACAATATTTTTCTTGTTTTCCTTTCCTTCCTCCCTCAATGTTCTCTCCTCATTTTCTATGCTATGACTGAAGGAGAAAAGGGTAGGGTGCAAATTTCAGTTTTAGTGAGTGCACTGGATTTAAGGGGACTGGAGATGTTAAACTGATTCTTTTAAAAATCACTCATTAGGAGAAAAATACTTGTAAATTAAAAAAACCACAACCATTGTGTGTTTAAACTTTTCTGACCAATTGGACTAATAATTCATGTATATTAATAGAAAAGTAGCTCTATGCATTATACATTATGGTTATCATGGTATTCATTAGCAGAGAAGAAAGCACATATCAGTTAAATGTAGCATTAGGAATATTTTGGTGACTTTTTCATCTGCCACATAAGTACCACAGGGTTTTTGTGGAGGGCATGATTTTAGAACTCCATCCTCATCTTTACTGAGATTTGGGGGGCAGGGAGGGGAACAGCAAATGTGTATTTTTGTCCTTATTTTTTATTTTCTATGATTCATTACTCTTCTTAGTGCTTTTGATGAGAGTCTACATGAGCTGTATATAATATTATCTTAGCTTATTTATGGATGCATTAAGTATCTTTTAAAGTTCAGTGCATTCTCTTCCCTCCAAGCTACTCAAGCCCTTTTATTACTTTGTTCTTCTGAATCACTAACAATATTTTACCCTGCTCTGATCATTATACAGAAGTAGCTATTATATTGCAACAGAGATACGAGGAAATGCTTTCTCTTATTTTCCCGGAATGAAAGCCTCATTAACCAGACTAATTCTGCCTTGGCAACTGCTCATTTTGACCCTGGTCTGGAAATACATAATGTTGTGTTTGGCACATCACTAAAACTTGGAGATGTTTTTGTTATGTATGATCACAGTGGGGTGTCTAACTCAATGGGACTCTCATACCTGCTGAGTTGCTAATGTGATTCAAAGACAGATGCAGAGTTAAAAGCTCAGAAAGTAAGTATCTGTTGTATTTTACCATTGCACACAATTAGATGGAGTGGGAATAAGCTAGCCATTAATAGATTAAGCTTTTCAATTAGAGGAAAGTGCCTGACTGAGTGAAAAGGTTCAGAAACAGCATGTTTTGGCAGAAAAACAATTTGACCAGTTTTAAAGAGTTGGATACCCCTTTGGCTGCTTGGGTTAGTGGGGGACTGGGAGAGCTCATCCATTGCTCTGTTACCACTCTGTGGATGCTCAGTGTGGCTATTGCAGAGTTTCAGGTGTCTCTGTGCCCTTTCCTGGCTTCCTTTGCTTCTGCACTAAATTTCCATGTGGGTCTAGATATTGCAATGGTGAGGTTAAGATGTTCTGATCTTTCTTGGTAACTCAGGATGTTTTCCTAGTTCAATGTCTATTAGTATCTTTCTCTCACAGGAGATTTGCATTGATCTCAGATCATGCTCTGGAATACTTCTTCCTGTGCTCCTGAGAGATCTAACTTATTTGCCACACCTGAAACACTCCAGGGGCCATAATTTTCTTCTGAAAAGTATACATATTTTCATACAAAGCATACTTATTTATTATACAAACTCACAGACCTTAAAGCAGTAAGGTCACTCACATTCACTCCTAGTTTACAACTTTCACTTCCTAAAGCTTTGAGTCCCTGGATGCTGCCTTACACAATGGCAAAATTTTCTCTTTTCTCTGGAATTTATCATTTAAAGTGTAGCCCAATCCTTGCGTCTCTTCACTTAGATAAAGCCACCACTGCTTAGCTGTCTACAGCTTTCTGCTGTCAATGACTACCTCCAGCAACAGTAAACAAATTCTGCAACACGATGGAGACAGAATAGAAGAGCTGTGAATTGAATAGCTCCTAAAGTTGTTTTACAACTGTACTCCAGAAATTCCTCAACCCTTATGCTTATCTTTTTTTTTTTTTTCCTGACTTGTTAACAGGTAATTAAAACCTTTCAGAAGGGCAGCTGTAATAATTCAGAGAAGGTTGTTCGTTCTTTGACCAAAATCAAGGCAACAGTTGCACTCAGTTGCACTGAGGTGTCAAAGAAAGAAATAAATGGAGGTGTTGAACAAGCAGCATTGTACTGAGTAGCTGGATGGTGTTCAGACATAAGTTCAGTTTCAGCTACAGATGAAGGCATCTAAATTCAAATATCTACATGAGCTTGATGCTTATACTTCCATTATTGTAAGAGTTCAGGATATCATTCAACAGAACAGGTGTCTCATTTGGGGCAATGAATCAACCAAAAAATTTACAGGTGATATTTTCTGTTGCCTTGACTCAGTTGTCTGAGCACAGGAGCCTAGTATCACTTAAGGTGTCCTCAATGTTTTGGCAGATATGACACAGCAGCTGCAGAAACCCAATGTGAATCTGATTCATACCTCTAATGTTTCTTTTCTGGCTATAAGAATATTTGGTGAGAAATGAAGCTCAGCAAGATGAGTTCTCTCCTGTGTGAAGGGGGAAAAGCCTGCTGCCATCTGACATGGATCCTGGGAGAGTACTGACCATTCGATTCCCTAGTAACATTGAGCATAAGGGAGAAATGCTACCAGGAACTGGGTGCATACTAAGCCTGTAGTGAGCACAAGGACAGCTTCTGCCTCTTGCAGCTCCTGGGAGGTCTTTCAAGCTGGGAAGAGGAACAGGCATAAAGTCCAACCCCAGCAAAAGTGCTGTGGAGGCTCTGCAGCCAGTTTCCCCTACAGTGCTGTCTAGCTGAAGGTCATCTCATGCACACATTTTGCAACAAACGCCTTCAACTTTTACTCTTTCATCAATAGATGGCACTAGGCAGTTAGCAAGAACCATATCCATTCAGGGCATTTTAAGTAGACTGTTTCAGTACTCAGTCCTGTGTACATTGTGTGGTCTAAGATCATAGTTTCACAGATTCTAGCACTCTTTCTTTATAACTCTTAGTTATAAAGGACAAAAGGCGTAACAAGAAGCTAGCAGTTCTGACAAAGAGCCTCAGTAGTGGTAGGCATGAAGACTCTTTAATTAAGATTGTGAACATGATCTACAATGGTAGTTTTCTCTGTGACAACTCTCACCCTATCTGGATTTGCCATAATTTTGTTTTCATCCACAATTTCAGTTCAAGCTCCTTAACACTATTCAGAGTTGCAAGGAACACTTTGAGGCTACTATCAGGCTACATTTCAGTTCATCAGTGTAACCTGGAAAGTACCTCATAAAGGAGAGGGGGAAAATAAAAGGTGGAAATGGAGGAACCCCATGAACTATTGATCCCATTAATAATGTGACTCTATCACATGTGATCAGGAGGACGAGCAGACATGATACCACTAGCTTTCTGAGAAGAGACAGGTATTAAAATCTCACCTGTAACTCTACAGCTTCTTCCATCTGGTTGAAGTAGTTAATCCCTCTGAAGCATATCTCATTCACTCTGTAACTATGTGATTGTTGAAGAAAAGCAAGGGGAGAACTGATAAGGTGCTTTTAGCTCTTGTAAAAAACATTTATGGACACAGGATTAAGATTTGATGGGATCAAGATAAAGTATATCAAAATGCCAGAAGAAGGTACAATAAGACCAGTGAGAACAGACCCTTCTGTTCGTGTCCGATACAGAAGGTACAAAGCTCTGTTTAGTGTGTTTAATCTGGGTCTGTTAACAGATCCCACTGTTGCTTCAGCAGACTGCATGTGCAGCACTCTGTTACTGATCCAAAGAGATTTAATCAACACAAACTATTTTTATTTATTAAAAGAATTAAGGCAAATTTAATTGTGCTTTCCTCCCAAAGCAGATTAATGCATCATACTAGGTAGGGCTGCTGGTGTTGAGTTTTCTGATGAGGTTGTCCCAGACATTTTTCTCTCTAGGGTAGCCTAGTCAGGGAATCAGAGCCTGCCTGCATGTCAGCTTAGAGGCACAATGATGAGTGCAAAAGAGTCTGGAATAAAATAATAAAGAACTCTATGGAAGGTGCAAGTTCCCCATGTCTTTATTTTGCCTACTATTTTAGTAAGGCAAGGCATTTTGTTCTGTCTAAATGCAAGCAGTGCGGGTTTGAGAGGTAACTCACCTCACCTACAGTATGTGCTAGGGACTGTTCACAGAATCATAGAATTATAGATTGGTTTGGGTTGGAAGGGACCTTAAAGATCATCTAGTTCCAACCCCCTGCATGAGTAGTAACACCTCCCACTAGATCAGGTTGCTCAGAGCCCCATCCAACCTGGTCCCTTCTGCTGAAGGGGCATCCAAAACCTCCCTAGCCCACCTGTTCTAGTGTCTCACCACCCTCACAGGAAAGAATTTCTTCATGATGTCTAACCTAATATCTCCCTTCTCTCAGTTTTGATTCATTACCTTTTGTCCTCTCACTACAAGCCCTTGTAAAATGTCCCTCCCCAGCTTTCCTGTAGCCCCTTCAGGTACTGGAAGGCCGCTATGAGATCTCCCTGGAGCCTTCTCTTCTCCAGGCTGCACAACCCCAGCTCTCTCAGCCTGTCTTCGTAGGTGAGATGCTCCAGCCCTCTGACCATCTTTGTGGCCCTCCTCTGGACTGCATTATGGTTTAGCACTGATGACACTCTGGTGCTATCATGAATGATGGAGCTTATACTTACTGGGTCTTTGCCCTCTCTTTTTCTTGTATAAAAGAGCTACAAGCATCAAGCAGCCTTAGTTGGAAAGATTACACTTTGCCACAGTCTTTAAGTGCTTTTAAAAATAGAATCATAGCATTCACGAGTGAAGGAAAAGCTGTAGATGTTCTATGTTTGGATTGCACTCCCGCCTTTAATTACAGTGTAGAACAAAATTGTAATCTCAAAATTAATTCAAATTGAGTTGGAGAAAGAAACTTGTCATGCAGATTGAACACTGACTGCAACACCATAAACAAAGGGGGACAGTAAATATAGATGTACCCCATTCAAAGCCAAAGGCTCGTGGTGATTTTGAGGATTGATGTCATTTAACATCTTAGTGAATAAGCCAAAGAGAGGAGCTAAGGTTGTAATTCTTTCTTGGCTGAAACTCAGGCCTGTAGCAGAAAGTCTTTAGGGTTAAAGTATTAGGTTGCTATGCAGCCTAAACTGTAGATTTGGGCTGGGAACAGCTAATCTGCTCAGGATGTTGAAGTACTAGGGGAGTTTTAATCTTCCATGCAGTAAAGAGTTACATTGATAGGAGTAGTAACTACCTTTTTTGGTGAAAAACTCCTCCCCAGCTTTACTGTATCCCCCTTCAGGCACTGGAAGGAGACTATAAGGTCTCCCCAAAGCCTCCTCTTCTCCAGGTTGAACAGCTCCAACTGTCTCAGCCTGTCTTCAGAGCAGTGATGGTCCAGCCATCTGATCATCTTCAGGGTCCTTCTCTGGACCCACTCCAACAGCGCCATGTCTTTCCTCTGCTGAGGGCTCCAGAGCTGTACATAGTATTCCAGGTGCGGCCACACCAGAGCAGAGCAGAGGGGCAGAATCACTTCCCTGGCCCTGCTGGCCACACTTCTTTTGATGCAGCCCAGGATGTGGTTCACCCTCTGGGCTGCAAGCACATACCGGCACCTCATGTTGAGCTTCTCAGCTACTACCACCCCCAGGTGCTTCTCCTTTTACTGCTCTCTAGCCATTCTCCCCCCAGCCTGCATTTGTGCCTGGGGTGGCATTGACCCAGGAGCAGGACTCTGCATGTTGCTCATTGCAGATGCCAAATTGAAGGGTGATATAGCCACTTTCTCATTTCAAGCCCACTCAGCTGCCTGTCTAGAAATGTCTCTCACTCAAGCCCCATCTTTACAGGACTTGTCTAGAACTGTGATATCTCCCCCTCTGGCTAGTTTATTTCAAACAATTTCAGAAGTTTTTCACTTAAATACAGACTGCAGAATTGCTTAAACTTTGTTTTCTGATGTAAGCAGGCTAAAGTAACTATGCACATATCTCAGATGATTCTTCAGGCAGAGAGGAGCTGAGAGAGACAGATTAGCTGAAGTACCAGTAGATCACAACTATGTAGCCTTGGTTCTGCTTGCAGCATAGGCAGAGTTTGCTCATGGATGTCTGCAAAATGCCTTGAAAATTCAGAAATTATGCAGAGCCAAGAAGTATGACAGAGGTCTGTCTGGTCAGAGACCTGACTGTTCGGCATTACCTAACCTGAGCCACAACATAACTTCTTCCAACTGAGTTATGTCAGAGCCCTGTAAAAATGGAGTTCTCCAAAGGCTGTTTTAAACTGGAGAATAATCTCATATAAAGTAGCCGAGCAGCCATTGCTCAGAAATGTGTTATGGGACAGAGTATTAGGAGACACTAATTTGAAAATACCTGAACTTGGTGCAGGATCTTAGAGTAATCCTAAAATAATGAACTCTTCTCCCAGTTAAATTACAACTTGCAAACACATGTGCCGGAGTAAATGTGGCATTGCACTGTGTGCCCAGCAGCCTAAGCTTGAACTTGTCTCTGAACTCAGGTCCAAAACATCTTCCCTTTAGCCAGGAGAAAAGAGGTTACTACGTGATTCAAGCTGATTGTGGGGTGACAGTGAGTGTGAAGGAGGCTGTGGCTTTTCCCCAGTGGTGCTGAGCTCCTGACCCCTTTGGCCACAAGCAGCTGCTGCCAGCACAGAGCTTATGGGAGCTGCTCCTCCTGAAGCTGGTGGTGAAGTGGCACTGAGCTAGTGTGTCCTGCATTCACCTGCAGTTGCTGTGTAGATGGATAATTCAGACAAGCCCAAGAAAGCCCCTATCCAAAGATGTTGAATAAATCTAGTATCAAACCACTGAATAAGTCTTGAAATGGTGGTCTGTCTTCTCCTGCTAAACAGATTTACAGATAAGAACCACTCCTTTTGCAAATCAAACTCCTTGACAGTAAGCAAAGCAATTACAGTGTGTCTTCTGGGAATTAAATGTATTTACTGCTGATGTTGCTTTTAAAATAGTTGTTTACAGGGTGTCAGATAGTAAGACTATGTATGATTCATAGCAAATAGCATCATACCAGAGCTTTAAACTCTCCTTGCAAGGTAATTTGCCTGCTAGCTTGGTTGGATGGAAGGAGAATATTTAGCTTCCTGCTGTAAATAAACTCCATGATTACTGCTCCTAAAACAGTAAACAGGAAATACAGGAGAACAACTTCTGATAACTTTTATATAAAGAGCTTTAAACAAGTAGTGTCTGTATTGCATTCTCCTTGCATTTATGTTCCATATTGACCATTCTCTTTATCCTATAAACCATTTTCTGCTACTATATCTGCCTTAGTTGCTTTGTTTTGTTTTAGCTTAGTGGTTTTTGTCGTTATTTTAAGTTGGGTTGTTTTTTAGGTTTTTGTTTGTTTGTTTGTTGATTTTTTTCCCAATGTGTATGGTTTGAATTCAATTTCCATGATATTGATAGACACCTAGAACATTTTGAAATATACATGTTTTATATACAACAAGTTAATTCATAGTTTATTGCACTTTCACTGCTCAGCAACAAATGGAGGATTCTGCTATATTTGCCATGGACTGTTGATGTAGAACCTGATTAATCCTGCTTAAATTAAGCATATATGGCTGAACAGCTGCACTGAATCTTCTTTGTGTTCTTATAGAAGCTGCTCATGCACAGTGTGGCAGGTATTTCAGACAGCTCAGACAGGAGAGGCATATACTGATGTTTTGTGGGCCATTATTTCTTACTTATTAGAATGAAAGATGTCTTCTGCATGAGATGAACAAGCTGTATACTATTTAGCTACTTCCAAGAACACTTTCTGTCTTCAACTCAGACCAACAGTAGTAGAGGTGGTGTAGGAAGGTCTGGGAGAAGGTATCTGTATTTGCTTCCTGGTCAGTGGCATCATCAAGGGACCAGTAAAGCAGAGATGGAGAAACTGGTGTAGGTATTCTAAGCCTTCCTATAGATGAAATCTACTTTACATGTTATACCAGGATCTAGGATAGAGACTGTGGATCTATATCCTGTACCATGCTCAGGGTAAGTTTCTTCATTTTGCCAGCTCTTTAAAAGACCTGTTTACTTGGCTGAATATTGGACAGAACAAAGAGAAGGAATGAATTGTACTTTGCACCATACATACACACACACACACAAAAACAGACACACACTTTCAATTTCTGCAGATAGTTTCAAAATCTTTTTTTGTGTAGGTGCTGTTCATACTTTTAATCCTACACTGAACTACTTCATTCAGCCTTTTGAGATGAAAATAACCCCATGAAACCAGAAAGGGTTTTAACTAAATTTGTCTTTTGGATTTCTGCTGCAAATCAGACCTGAGGTTTGTGCTTGTACCCATGAGAATTTTTCACCTCAAGACAGGGTTTTAGATCTCCAAAGCACACACCGCCATAACTAAATTAGAGTACTATGGGCTATGTTGGAACTCAGAATAATGGCAGCATTTATCCAAAATGTAACCAGTGGAATGTTTGGTGTGTCATACTATTTAACAGCTACAGTGTTCAGAAGTTCATTTGTACACTCTTTTCCCTGGTTAAAAACAACAAAAAAACCAACCCCAAAACTAATCAGAAAGACATCTTTAAAATTGGTACTTAAACCAGTAAGAGTAATATGTCATGGACTAGTTTTTCTGTTATTGTAGTTCTAAATTTTAAAGTAATGAAATTAATTTATTTTTCATTAAATTAATTTATTGCCACGTTTTTCTCTCTTTTCATCTCTCATCCCAATTATTCTTTTCTTTTATTAATACTCTTGGTAAGTACTTACAATCCAGCTGTAGTCTGTTGCCACAGCATTTGTACAGCTGAAAAGAAGATGTTACTGAATTGTCAGCATTTCAACTTCATTAGAGATGACAACCTGGTAATCAGCTGTATTGACAATATTACAGGGAAATCTAAGCTATTTTCTTGTCATTAAGTCATCCTAACAGCAACCAGAATACTCCAGAGTTGAGTTCCTCAGCTCACACTTTCATGTTCCCTGATAATTTGCTTTGAGAGAATTTGGAATTTGCTTCATACAGCTCTGTGGAACAAAGGCTGCTCCCGAGCAGCTGTTTGAACTAGTGGTAGAGTGTCAATGTAGCTGAGATAAGATTACCGAGGATGACTGCTTTTGAGATATAGTTTGAGCTGCTTTGCCACCGAATTTAAGAACTAAAAGGTCTCAGGGACAAAAAGCCCTGTTCAAAGAGAACTGACTTTGCATAACGCTGGTTAAATTGCATCTTAATTTCACTGTATTGTAGTATTTGTGAATGTCACATGCACATGGGTAGATTATTTTGGTTTTTTTATAATTTCACCAACACAAAGCGTAATGCTTCCTTACAGAAATGTTTTTAAAGAGTTTATAGACTAAAATCAGCACAAATAAAAGGCAGTGCAGTCACAGAGAAGGAAGAAAAACTGGAGAGTGACAATAACATAAAGTAACATCCACATATGTCATAAGACACCGTTTATTTATTTTTTTTTTTTTCTGAAAAAAAGAAGCTATTAATGGCTAAACCTTTAGGATGAGGACAAAATTATTTTAGGCAGGGTTTGGTAGAAGAAAAGAAATTACTTTATGCCAAGTTTGGAGATGTCCATAAAAAACTTAAGGGTTAGGGTGGAAGAAAGCATAAAGATGATGATGAGAGAAAAGCCTACTCAGAGTTCATCAAGGTAAGTGTTGGTGACAGAGCAGAACTGAACCATGGGAAAGGAGACCAACTGATTGTCAGATACAGGGAAGGTGATATTTTATATAGGAAAAGGAAAGGAAATAATCTGACAGGGATGCAAAGAGACTTCTTGGAAAAATTTAAGAGATAGAGTCAAAGAGATATACAAAATAAGTGGTTCTCAGGCATAAGAGGAATTTAAATGAGGAAATATGTATAGAAGGAGCAAAGTGACAACAGCTGCAGGATTCAGTTGAACCATCGCTAAAAGAAAAAAAAAAAAAAAAAAGAGAGCAATTTCAGACAGAGGAGGACACACCGAGGGAAAGAGCCAAAGATTATTTCCTTGGTCATAAAAATATTTTATGAAATACATATGATGGTGAGCCAAATAGCCAGACAGCAGATATACAAATGAAAAAAAAAAATAAAAGGATGAAAGCAACATCAAGGTGTGGAAAGCAGTTGAAGGAAAGCAAGTGGCAGAACACAATCATAGGAAGTGTGTAGTGTCTGCCAGATCACATCAGTCAAAGAAAATACCCCAAACAGGGCTTCTGGCCAAACAGTTGATGTTCTGAGTCCAGATACATTTGCTGCTGGCTAGAGGCCTTGCATTTTTCTGATCAAACCAAAAGAAGCATACAAATACAGTGCATCAGCAGCACGCATCTGACACATTGTGCATGTGTTGTGCAATGGCTCTATGTGCACTGGTTGCCCAGATCTGCAGTGCATGTGCAGAAGAATCAGACAGCAGGTGCCCAGTGGTTTTAATGCACATTGGTTATGTCGGGCTTGTTCTAAGGAGACAAAGCTAACTTGCATGTGTACAGTGACTACTTATTTAGGATTTCAGGACATCTGCCAGCACAAACTTGTCCTTTTCTGGGAGGTGAGAGAGGAAACAGGAGGAAAACTGTGCCAGCATTGTCAGATAAGGACATTCCCAAAGTGTGTAAGAGCAAAACATTGTGCACTATTTAGACACAGAGAAAAATATGGTCCAGGTCCTTGCAGATCAGGGATGGAGGACCAAGCAGCAGTGCAGCCACTTTCACTTTTGCTGCAATGCAGTATGAGGAAATGCACTTAGACCACGTGGTTACATTATCCGAACTGGTCTGCTAGAATAGGCAGAACAACTTGGACTGTCAAGTCTAAGCCACAACTTTCATATAGTTTGTATCAGCAAAGCTGATAATGTCATGAAGGCATAATGGGGAAATGAAGATTTAGATGTATGTGGACAAATCTTGATGCCTGTGTGACAGCTATGACAGCAGAGCTACTCCTAAGAACATTTACCTTAGAGTCAGGAAGCATGATATCAATTTTATAGTCTATGGGATGCCTATGAACTCATCCTTGAGCACAAAAGATCAAGGAAGTTTTTCATGGTGTGTTTAAAGGATACTTGATGCTTCCCAGATTCCAAGGATTAAACCACTTCCCAATGCAGTGTGACTAGCACACATGCCATAATGACTGTCATTAGTAACAGGGGACAGCAACATACCGCTGAGCGTAACTGGACATGGGGAAAACCAACAGTATCTTGAGATAAGTGAGCACAGGCCTTCTGTAGCTACCAAAATCAAAGATCAAAACTAAGGAAATTGTCTCTGCTGCACCTGAGCTACCATGTAGCTCCCACTCTTCTCCCTGTTTCTGGGTAGACTATGTGATCACACAGGACATGACCCTTGGCCCATGTGTCATGCTTGTCTTTTCTTTCTCTCTACAGACCCTCTTCAGCAGTTACAGCCTGCATTTGGGCAGTGTGTCAGAGTCCAAGTACACTCACTTGTATGTCTAGAAGATGGCTCTTCCAGAATATGCCTTCTGGTATATTCACATAGCATCTACACAAGTCCAGAAAGGGTACAGTGAAATATTAGATGGAATAGGAGTCCTTGCTGTTGACAGTCTAGTATATAGAGATGCTCAACAAAAACCTAATAGCACTGCTCATAAGATGGAGTGCCACCTAAAATTGAATCACAGCAAAATAAAAATTGGTGTTGTGTGAGTTACTTTGATCAGACCTTGGGAAAAAATACCTCTGGACCCGTTCAAACAAAGTGAGAACAGTAAAACACTTTCAGATCTCTGACTTCCTGGTGGAAAAACTGGAATCCATAATAATCACGATGGTTTACCTAGCAGAGATTAATACAGCTCCCTGCTATGAAGACCAAAATAAAAAGCAAAAAGCTTATCGGGAAAATTTGATGAGAACTTTGAGAACACAGGAGCTGTATAACTTTTAGACCACAATAAATGACAACAATAAATGATAGCAACAAAGTCACTGAATGTGTTTCAGGGTATTTTCCTAGAAATTCAGGTCACAACACTGAAAAAGTGGATATGCTATAAAGAGTGGAGGAAGCACTATTTTGCAGGAGACACTTTGGGGGCATAAGGATTGAGTGTGTAGAACTGTCACAGCAAAATTTTACTCAAATAGAATTTACCACCATCACTGAATGTCAGTACATACTGTGCAGTATAGCTGAAATAGATCACAAACCTTAGGGGAAATTCTTGACAAATCTTAAGTTTCTGTACCATCTATACTTTGCACATGATCATAAACCTACAAAGGCATGACTTCAAAGTGAAGTACAAGCCCAGAAGAGAAATTCCTGTAGCAACATGTACTGGTGACTGCAAAAAAAAAGGAAAAAGATTCGGAGGAAAAATAGAATCAATGTGATGAATCTTTTAAAAGGATAGGTCAAGATGGATTGCCCAAAACCAAGTTCTCCTGGTCTATCAGGACTTCTGGAGCATAAAAAACCAAAGTTAACCTGGAAAATGAAAGGAAAGAAAGAAGTGACTCTGGAGAAAACTCCTTACAAGCATCTGAAAAGATTTATGGATCTGACAATGATGTTATGGGAAGTCTGAGGATCAAACATATTTCACTGGTCCCAAACGTGTGTGAAAGACAAGGCATGGTCTGGACACGCTGACAATTTATATCTTGTTCTTTCATGGCAATAAAATGTGTATGGCAACAACTGAAACAGTTGAATAAGATGAACTGGAATAACGAATTAACAGATACTTCCATTATGGAAACTACTAGAGGCAGAAGCAGAGGCTCTTGTACTAATAGATGATGTACACTAGAGAGTCCAGGAGCAATGAATAACTGATCTAGAGGACATCCTTAACCTAATGCTAGATTATTATTACAAAAATATTTTTGAAGTAACTTCAGTTAAAAATTCATCTCTCATCTCTGGACTGGGTGAAACAAAGGTGACGTTCACCAGCTAAAACAGCAGTAATGACCTCACTTCACACACAGAACCACAGGGCACAGCTGAAAAAATTTCAAAGCACTGGCATTTCATTTACATGCAGGCACACACAGATGAACAGAGGCAGAATCAGCTGCCAGCACTGCCCACTGTCTCAGGGGCTGGCTGAAGTAATACACAAAAATCAGCAGAAAAATCCTGGTACTTTTTAAGGTGGTCAAGAGTGCTACTTCTTTGTTCATTAAACTACTAAAATGCACTTTGAGAGTCAAACATTTCACCTTCATGGGTTCTAGCAAGCAGAAAGTGCAAAGCTGTAACCCCTGTGAAAGGAGTGTCTTTTCCTTCCCAAAACTTCACATCAGGGTGAAATAAAACAGCTGAGTGAACGGGGGGGAAATGGTAGAAATGCATTATTAGAAATTATAAAAATACCAGTATACAAAATCACTTCCTAAACTGGGTTATAAGGGCCAGAGCCACTCCAGTGAGATAACTGAACACTCCGGGCTGGATGTAAGCCAGCCAAAGAAGGATTTCCTCTCTGGGTGAAATCACAGGCTCTTAGAAGCTGCTTGTATCAGTATGAAAATGGCCGGTGGTGACCATACAAGCCCTGTGACCTCTAGAAGGTGATTCCCAGCATGCCATCTACCTCTAGGAGAAAGGCAGCACAGCTCACAGTTTACACACACTATGGATGACCTAGTAGCAACACATATAAATGCACAGAACAGACACTGATGCATATGCGGGAAAAAACCCAATTTCAAGTTAGAGGACCACATCAGCATTTGCTGAGGTGCCTCCGCTTCAATGCTTAACCATATCAGTACCTAGCAGCCTAACCCTGGTTCAGATTTTGTGGTTCCTTTGAGCTTCATCTTCCCTGTGAAAACATGCATACAGAGCTTTTTCTCAGAGACTCCAAAGATGCATCTTCTGTCAACATACAACATTTAATGTACACAGCAAGCTTCCTAAATGCAATATACTATGCCTGGACTGTGTTATCCGTGGAAGGGGTGAACTTCACTGCCACATTAACTGAAATGAAAGGTGTGTCCTCCTGCATCTGGTTAAGTAGTGAGGCAACTCATGGACTGGTTGTGTAAAACCTGGCTCTCTCTCAATTTGAAATACACTCACCTGGTTCACCACCTACTCTAAATCACCTTTCTTCTTTAAAGGTCTTCCTCTACCATACACACATCTCCTTTCTAACACTTGCTTTTTTTAGCTGTTTTTGACCTTCTGGTACCCTTCTTAAGAAAGAAGTGGAATAGTACCAGACACCTCCTCAGGGTGTCTAGAAGAATTCAGCCTACGCAGGATCTCAAGATGTAACAGCTCACTCTGATAAGGTCTTCCAGATCTCACAGACAGGATTTGAGGTACTATCTATTCCAAAGACCTTACTGCCTTGAAGCTTGAATTGTTTCTATTACCATTTGTGCATTCAAGGCAGGTACTGAGCTGTGTTCTTATTTAAGTCCACAAGCAGTGATTGTGGCACAGCACATTTTACGATTTTGTATGCTTAAACAGAGCATGTATGTAACAGAGAAGCATATAGACCCTGAATTTGTCAGAAGGGCTGTGCTAGTCTCACATGAAGAGCTCTCAACACTGGCTGCCAAGGATGCCTTGCAGCAAGAAGTCGTATTTCCCTGAATCAGAACGTCTGAGGTGTGAAGGCACCTCTGGAGATGGGCCAGTCCAATCCCTAACTGACCAGAGTCACCAACATCAGGTTGTCCATAGTTGCTTCTTACAGGGTTTTTCTGAAGTTTCTTTGCATGTTAAAGATTTACATTGTGACAGACAGCTCTTCAACACCATGAAACTTCTCAGCTAGTATCAAAATTTTAATTAAGTACCAAAATTACAAGTCATGGGATGGAGGAAGAGGTGCGTTTCCAATCAAGGAATGCTTTGAAAATACGAAGATACAGCAGCAGATTTTTTACATCAGCTTAGGGTTTTATTTGGAAAGACAATACCCAAGAGAGGTGATCTGTCTAAGGAATTAGGCCCTAATTCTGATGAGTGTGAAACTGTCATGTCAGCTTTGCCAGCTGAGCAAATCAGACAACACAGCCCAAGACTCAGCCAGCACATGAAGCAGTTTGAAGGTGTGCTGTCATTTCATTTCTTTGCACTCACTTGCAAAGCCAATAAATAATTCCCTGAATTTTCTCAATTTTTTCCAGAGTAAGTATTTCTTCTTTAACATTATATTTTCTTCCATTTCAGGAGCTATTTCAGGCTGGCCTGATAAATATTAAACATTTTATTCTTCAGGTTGGGAAAGGCCCCTGAGAGATGCTGGTTGGCTAGAAATATGCCTTGCTATCAGCCAAAGGCAGGGGGTAAGCAGCAGGAGTTGCAAAGAAGCCCCAAGACCACAGTGTTGTACTGTCTCAAACACCTAACACTACTCCTGGCTGACGTGTGACTCACTGGTGTGACTCAGACCTGCAAACACATCATGGATGTGTAAAGGAACACTCTGTCAGAGAGCAAATTGCTCAGTGACAGTCTCCTGGTGGCACAGACTCCCCAGTTCTGCATTGAGGGTCTCTAAATCCCCATGCAATTACATGCCACTGCCACAGATCTGCAGCACTGCTAGGGCTGGCATCTGCAGATGTCACGTTTATGGCAAACTGTGAAAGAATACAGTTGTATTGCAGTAATTCATGATGTTTCTGTTACACTACTTTTTCAAGAGAGGCATAGTAAGTGACCCATTCCTAAATAGTAAGGCTGTATCGGCATGTGCCAAGCCTGAGTGGCTGACAACAGAAGGTTTTTACATTTTTATTAATTTGAAAGCCCTGTTACATTTATTTCAGACTCCTGTGATCCTAGATCACTACTGCCAGAAACCAGTGTAGCAGGAAGGACAGTGAGACTGTCAGCTGTCACAGCCAATGGGATTTGGAAGAAGACCTTTCTGCTGAGCCTCTCATTGAATGAGTTTAAAATTTGTTCCTATGTAACACCAATGGTTTCTGCTCTTTTCAGTTCAGTTAAGACTAAAGCCTGGATGGAAGTTAGAGTCAAGTTAGGCAGTTCAAAATGAGAAAATAAGAGAAGAGAGTTTGAACCCAATCCAGACAGTTATTAAGTTACCTGGTACCTGATATTAAGTGGTACCTGCTACTTGGAGAAAGAAAATATTATATAGACAGTAAAAAACTGGGAGGCTTCTGAAGTGATTTTTTTAGATTTTGATTATTGAAAGGTTGACAAGTCTCCTTTGAGACAGAAAAAAATGGTTTTGTTTTAAAAGCAGTATAAGTTCATGATCTTCTGTTTTAACTGCCCAAATCATAACACATTTCTTGTAAATCCTGACACCTTGAAATCATCTTCTACAGGACAGTGCTCTCAAGTACATGTGCCATGCCCCCAGCTTTCTGTCCTGCTGCCAGCCTGTGAGTAATCCAGAGCTTGTCACAAATATTCTCTCTTTAACGGAAAGTATCAGCAGCAAACTACACAGGTGCCAGCGGCCTTTCTGCAGATTGCTGCACACAAAAGCCAAAACCTGATGGTTTCCATGGGATTATCTCATTAAGCTTTTACTGGATATACTGCATTTTTTCACTGTCTTTTAATCTTCGCTACTCTTT
>NW_009953496.1:2835713-2859945 GCF_000747805.2 Chaetura pelagica | reverse complement strand
TCTTTCCCTTCTTCCCTAATCCTCTTGTCCTGTATGCAGGAAAATGAATTCTATCAAACCTGGCGAGGGTAAGAGAGCTCCTGAGATCCATCACTTGGCAGCGAGGTTCCACGATTGTGTTCAGCTTGAGAAATCCTATCTTTCAAACCCTTTACAAGTAGGCATTGCTGTGTATTTTGAAAAAAAAACCAACAAAACACAACAAAATGGTATAAAAGAAATAATCTACTGCACCTGTTGTTTATGAATAATAAGAAAAAGCTTTGAAGGCGAGTATTTAACCTGCCCTCCTGCTGAGCATTAGACTGGGTTCTTGATTTCACTTATACCCCATTGTGCTCCTTGAGCAGGTGCATGAGCCTTCAGACAGGTGTGTTTGACATTCTCACTCCCATCAAGGTCCATTTACACTTCCAGAGAGGTATTAGAAGGTTTCAGTAATGAAGATGGCTATTATTTCATGTGAAGCAGTCCTTTATGGTTCACACAGGTATCCTGTGCACTCAGGCTTGCAGGAATGGCCCCTGGGGAAGACCTGGCTCTGCAGAAACACAAGCTGTACCTAAGTGTCTAAGCAGAAAGATTTCTGTCCTTTTGGATCCTACAAAGAGCATGGTATAACCAACTATACCAAAAATCCCAGGGAGGCTGGTGTAGCCCTTTAATGCACATCCTGCTTTACTTCAGTTTTCTTTTCCACTTAGCTCCTCAGGTAAAGGAGCTCGAGTGGCAGATTCTACCCTCTGTTGTCCAAATCTCCTTTATGCTCTAGACACTTCAAAAAAATTGCCATTTATTGCACTGTTCCCCTGCTACGGATGTGCCTATCTGGAGAGAGCTGCTAGCTTGGATCAGGTCACCCCCACCAGTCTGAGGTATTTCATGGGCTGCAGCACAAATCCACAGCTACTGTAGGCCTGCAGTAGGTTTTAGAAAGCTGGGAAAGGAATTACAGTAGCTTGCTGCTGGCACATGCCTGTTAATGTGTTTGCTCACTTTCTTCAGGATCTTATGAGAATTACCAGCAAATTCAGATAACTGACAGGATCTTAGTTATAATTAGTAGCAGTTTCCCTTCTGATACATGGGAAGGGCTAACTGCATTTTTCTTAAGGCAGAGTTGTTATTCTATGCTCCAGAGAGGTACTTAGAAATATGTACATATATATATATATTTTATAGCAAAAAGCCTCTCCCACATGTTTAGGACAGATGAGAGAGAAAGGGATTCTGAAGTGATGGAGTTGGAGAGTAACAAAATATACTACAAACTGTCGCAGTGCGGGGGTTGTTGCAGATCAGCTATTTTGGTTATTACTGACATGCATCTGTTATATCAGGAGCTCAAATAAAAGTCACCAGTGACAAAATAAAAACATCAACACAGATGTGGAGGAAGTTTCTATTTCTCTCTCCATACAAGCTGTGAAAAATCTCAGGGAAATCAGCAGAATATAATACATGTGTAGCCCTGAAACTTGAGGGCTGAATCAAATAACTGCATTTATTTAGCCTGGCCATAGGGCCTAATCACTGAGCACTGGTTTTCAAAGGTTCTGTTCAATTTCAGAGGAATTTGAAAATTAAAATAAGCACTAGTGGGCCTTTCAAAAAGGCCTAAGAAGCAAAATACCCAAGAGGAATATTTCCTCATGTCCTCATGGGCATTACAGAAATAAGGTGCCTGAGGGGACAGCTTGACCTTCTGAGTCCAATTCTTTACTACTGCAACTAACCTCATGATATATAAGCAGACTCAGCCTGAGGAACCCTTCCCCACCTATATTTCCCCAGATAGAGCTTTAAGTCCCAATAGGTCCTTCTAGGAGTCTTTCTAGTCTCTCCTAGTTCAGTCTTGGACAATACAGGAGAATAGTTAAGTGCAGGAAGGGAATAATTCAGGGACAAAAAATGAATTATGAACTTAAATTTCACAAGCTTAAAGCCCTTAAAAGAGCAGGCTACAGCAAAAGAAGTAGGACTGGGAGATGATCTGGGTCAGTGAATGGTCAATCCAGTTAAATGGAATTTAACAACATGAGTTAAACAGAACTTCTGGGCATACTTTGGATGGCTTCCAGAACTGAGGATGTTTATTTCAGAGTAAGGGGTGAGTAGGGCTGAGCTTGGGGATAGCTTTAGAGATTGATCCTGATAGTTAACACGGCAGTCCTCTGGTCTTTTACTTCCAGTTTTTACTACTAGTTCCTTTGATTTTTCTAAATGTAAAAAGTACTCACTGACATGGGGTATTATAAAATAATAGTAATAATAATTAAAAAAGCAAATAAATGCATTAATAAGCAGTAAAAAAAGCAATAAAGCACTACATAATTATGCATGGAGTCTTCACATCCATAAAAAAGGCTTGAATATATTCAAGCTCAAACAATGATGTAGTTTTTTTCAAGTAAATTTTGTTTTTCAGAAGTGCACATGAGCTGCACCTTTCCCAATGCCAAAGTTTTGAAGTGCTGTTCCTGCTTGCCAAAACTCCCTCCTTTAATTGAACTAACTCTTTAGCAAGTGCAAAGTCTCTGAGGAGATGAGGTGTGGCAGGGCTTTGTCACCTCCAGCATAAAAGCTGGAGCCAGACAAAAGTCTGACTGTTTCTGCTACAAGAAAGGGATGATCTGAGTTGAAACAGACTTAGTGAAAGATTCCTACAGATCCAGCCTAGGTTTTCCTGTTGGTGCCATGAGGAGGTGGCTTCTGTGATAGTGCATTGGTGGCCTGGTTTGAGCCAGGATGAAGCCAATTTTCTTTTTTTTTTTTTTCTTTTTTTTTCTTTTTTTTTTTTTTTCTTCAGTGGGGTCTCTTTTAACCAGCACCAAGTTTTCCAGCTAGTGGACTGAGTACACTGGCATGTTTATGTTACAGCCAAGATATTGAGGACACTTTGCTCTGCTTAGAATAATAAAAAAGCAGAAAAATTCTACCTGCAACTCTCCTGTAGGGAGGAGAGGACTAGATGAACAGCGAATTTGGCCAGAGATATTCCATACGTATAAATATGTAAGACTCAGTATAAAGTCAGGGATCACAAAAGTCAAGCCCGTTCCTTGCTGCTTCTCCTTCCCTTCTCTTCCATTCATGGCTGGCATCTGGGGAGGACTCCACCTATCCATCATCATTGATTCCCAGACCAGTGCATTCCTGACCCTCACAACTCTCCCCTCAGCTCCTGTCTGCTCTGCCTGGACATTTTGGAACTGCTCACAGCTCAGGAAAGTGCTGAGTTGCTGGAGGTGTGGTGATGCAATAAGGGTTTCATATTCCTGAACATACTTGTATATAAGTGTGCATATTTTCTTTTATCGTTAGTGTTCAAATAAAGCTGTCTAGTTTAGTTTTCAATCCAGAAAGTCCCTCTCTCTTAATTTTCTCTCTTTTCCCTACCTGGATAGGAGGGGGAGGGGATCAAGAGCATTGCTGTTCAATTGCAAATCCTGAGTCAAACTGTGATAGTCATCTCTGGGTACTCTGGTGATGAAACCAGTGCAGGGTGCTGGTGTTTGAGGCTTTGAAAGGAGCAGAGAGCAGGGAAGGTTGCTATGCTTTCCACCTTTGGAAACAATTGCAGTATGCAATTTCAGAGACAGCAAAGTGGATTTCAACTTCTAGTCTTTCATCATACTTTAAAGGAGGATTTGAACAGAAAATGAGTAGGGGAGAAGCTAGTATTATTTTAGGTGTACATCTATCTGCTGGCAAGGGCAAAATCAGAACAGCCCGCAGAAGACACTTGATTTTGAATCATCCTGATAAAGGTGGATAATTTTGCTCAGCAAACAAATGCAAGTGAAACAAAAAACTTCTTCCAATCCTAAAAACTGAAATCTGAAGCCTTGGGTCATAAGGAGTTTCAGCAGCTACATTGTGCAGCAACTTGCTTATCTGCTTGCTCTGCACAGTTTCTTAATCCTGCATTGGTTCTTCCTATTGATTGTCATAATTAAGAATTTAAGATAATTTAAAAACAACATGAATATTTTACAGTTGTTATCTAAAGTTATGTGTAGTTATGTTCCTGAAGAGGAGCAGGAGTTGGACTTGATGAGCCTTATGGGTCCCTTCCAGCTGTAAATATACTGTGAGTTCATGATCTTGTTGCCATTCTGGCTGTCCCTGCTTGAAGGATTTCTCTGGTCAATGTGTGCCTAGAGCTGTTGCTGCTGAGGTGGCACAGCACCACAAACACACTGGATGTTTTGTCACTAAGAATGCAGAGACCCTGCTTAATTTTAATTGGCACTCAGCAGCAGTTCAGTTTAATTACCCAACATGCCCATGAGAACTAAGACTGTTGAGGGGCAACAGTCTCAGGCAACGAGGCACGAGAAGGACAAGCTCAAGGGAACAAGTCTGAAGAAGCAGTGCTAGTTTCCCATGTATTTCCTTTCACAGAGCAGAATATGAGGTTATACATGTCAGTGACTGTCATGGTGCGGGTCTCACTTGGACAGAGTTTAGTCAGGAATTACATTTCAGGCTGTAAATTAATTTACAAGAGGCATTTTTTTCACAGGAGAAACTCCAGACTGAGTGATGCTTTTGGCAAAAGTACCAGATTTCCAGAAGCACTGGTTATTATTAGCCTATCTTTTGAGGTTGTGTTTTATCTTTTGGTTTATGTGCAAAAATTTCCCTGCCACTGAATTAGTTTGCTCAATGGAAAACTTATCAAATCTGAAGAGCTCTGTGCAGCTGAGCAAGAAGCTAGAATGATGTGAAATGCTCTGAGAATTGTAGGTTGCAACTACTATTTAACATTTATTTATAAAGGGAGAAGAGTTCATGCAGCAGATTCCCACTGCCATATTGGCCAAATAGCTATGCAAATGTCTTTTAATGCCTCCTTAATATTCATGTTTTGTGGAAGGTCTCCCAGGATGCTAATCCCCTGGAGTGATATTCATTGACATGAAATGAAATACACAGAAGAGTGGGAATGATAGAAAGATACTACTGGCACAAATGGAGAAATGAGCAAGTTATGTAGGTCAGCACAAATGGGTATAGATAAAATTTTTATATCATCATTTCACAAGTGCTGAGCATGAAAGGGGAAAAAATCAGAAATTTTGTAGAGCATTTAAAAATTATTTGAGGTAATTGCTGTGGATTTTTGTAAAGCGAATATTCAAGCATCTTAATTGCAGAGAGTAAGATCCTGAATTCTCACGGAAACAAACAGCAAAATTCCTACTGTTCTTAATGGAGCTGGGATTTCATCCAGGTTGCCAACTGCAGGAGACTCAAAGAAGGGAAAAATAATAACCAATACATTTTATAAACAAATCTTTTTCCTGAAAGCTGTTTTTTTTTTTTTTTTTTCTTATTTTCAATACAAAGGTTAATTCTGAGACTGCCTCAGCACAAGGAACACTTTTTTTGCATTCTCTTGAGATGTTAGGAATATTTCCAATGGGTAACAAAGGTAGCTTAAATGAGAGGTGAATCACAGAATCAGAGAATGGCTGAGGCTGGCTGGTGCCTCTGGTGATCCTTTAGTCCAAAACCTCTGCTCAAGCAGGGCTACCTACACCTGATTGTCCAAGACCATGCCCAGTCAAGGTTTGACTGTCTCCAAGTATGGAGAATCCACAATGTCTCTGGGCAACCTATGTCAGTAATCTGTAACCCTAATAGTAAGAAAGTGGTTTCTGATGTTCAGATGGAACCTCCTGTGTTCCAGGGTGTGCCCGTTGCCTCAGGTCCTGTCACTGGGCACCATTGAAAAGTGTCTGGTTCCATCTGTCTGCTATAAATCAGACTTGGGGACAGAACTAAAAATTATGTACCTAAGACTACATACAGCCCATTTGATTTTAGCTTGTGTAATTGTCAAACTTGACAAGATGAAGGAAATAGTTTTTGATTGTTGATGCAAAATTATTTCCAAAAAATAGATCAAAGCTAGTAAAAAGAATTCTAGCAACTATTTGCATGATTTGGAACAATCCCAAGAGAACAAAACTGATGGACAGAGAAAAATGGGAAGATAGAGGCAAATAGTGCTGGCCATATATTATACTGCTCTCTGAAATAATTGCCTGTGTGTCACCACCACCTACAGTGTGACCACGTGCTGCCTTGCTTGATCCCAGATCACCTTTGCAGGCACAAGGAGCAGCACAGTGTCATCATTCATGCAGTTCAGGCACTGTTAGCCCTTTCAGCCCCTTATTCATGCTGGCATGGTTTCCTCTGACATTTTATCCTTGATGGTCTCACCATCGTTACCTTTGCACCACAAACTTTTTGTTTGTATTCAGACTTGTACCATGATTCCAATCTATTAACATATTCATGAGTTAGGGTGGAATTTTCTAAATCCACAGGTGAAGGCTGCCATGCAGTGCAGACCCCCACAGCTCTTGTCACATGGGATTGTGATCTTTTACTTTTCCTGAGAAGCTGTTCCTAGCCACCTAAAGTGGGATTAGATTTTGGCTGAAGATGCTTAAAAATCACACTTATGCTGCATATGTGTATGCAATGAACACAGGAGAAATATTTATTTCTTTTTTTAATTGTTATTTAGGGGTTCAGTGTTCCTGACAGTTTAAATTAAAAATATTTGTTCAAATGTGATTTGGCACTTTCAAAGCTTGGTTTCCTTTCTGTTTCAGTTCTTCAGCCCTCATAGACCTCTTTCATGCCCAACATCTGCCATTTTGTAATCCATGATTTGATCCAATTTGTCCATTTCTATGTATTGATTTAGAAGAGTATACTATGACAATATTAAAATGGAAAATTTCTTTAGTCCTATGGAAAACATAGTGAAACTGCTGACATTCTTTAAAAATGCTGGCATTGTTTTCCTGGATTTGAATTACAAAATATAAGGCCATACCAAAAATGCAACTATTATTTATTTAACATCAACAGCATTCAAAATGTTTTCCATAGTGATTTTCTGCCTAAATTTTAAGCAGGGACCCACACTTATGCTAGACAAGACCTTACATCCCTGTCATGTTAAGCAAAGATTAAATTGAAAACACAGCTTTGTATTAATGATAGACGACCACTATTTCCCAGGAGCTGAGTGAAATAAACAAAAGTTCTCAGCTACTGGAAGCTTGGAGTGTATTTCTTTAAATCAGTAAATGTGGACAATTTACATGCTTAACATGCTACATGTTGGCATGAAAATATTTGTCAGAAATTGATGAATGAAACAAGGAGAATAATGAAGAAAAATGGCAGTATGCATACCCTCCAGAGAGCAAAATAAACAATGTAAGTGTTTGGTAAATAAATCCCTGCAGAACTCTTAGAAATGACTTACTGATTAATTGAATCAATCCATCAACCTTTTGTGATGGCATCAATTTGCAGTCCCTTCAATGTTGTTCTTCCATAGCTACTGCTTTAGATAGCTTTAAAATGTCAGATACGATATAATACATCCCTATGGAACTATAATAAATTAGCTGGATACTCTAGTGAGATATAATTGGATGATTCTTTTCCTCAGCTCTTATATGTACATGCAAAAATTAATCATATCACCTTATAACTGTACTCCAAGTTACCTTGTTTCCTGCCCCTCTCTTTTCTTGAAATTATTTGGCACTCACTTGTTGATTAATGAAAATTTAACAGCAGAGTGGGAGATAGTATTTTTCTTTTCCTTTTTTTTTTTTTTTTTTTTTTAAATTTTATTTGACTGAAATGCTCTCATTTACTTACTTTATTTAACATACAAACTTTTTGTAGAGAGGACTGTCTCATTTACTGTCTTCACAGGTTGTGCTGTGATTGTGCATCCAGTAAGTATCAGAAATTCTAATTTTTGTGTACAGGTTGCCCATCCAAAAAATAAACAGTAGGGCTTTGAATCTTTTGAGAGAAGGCATAGGGAAACCTAAGAAGAAAAGGGGTGTGTATGGTTTTGTATCTCTGACACAAAATATACTCAGATAAGACGTATGTATGTTTGACTGAGAGATATGAGCCAACATTTAGCACAAATGCACATAGATGCTTGAATAATGAGAATCTCATGTAAATTAATGCAATTGCACATACTTACATGTTCTCCTAGGAACAAAGAGTTCACCTGCATGCACAGAAACCAGCCATCCAATGTTTGCAAGAGGAAGAAAAAGACCTGAGACAAATTTGTACAGACCGAAATGTGAATCTGATTCAGTCAACATGTTCACAAATACATTTTTTATGAATATTCTTCTATTCCACCTGTGCCTTTTGTAGCTCTGGATATTTATGACTCTTTTTGTACTCACTGAACTATACAGCTTTAGCAAATGTGATTGCACATTTTAAAATTATTCCTGCTAGGGCTTGCTGTACCTCACAGCTCCTGTTAACACTGCCAACCTTTACCATTATATTCAGTCTCACTATGTCTGAGAGTTTTGGAGGACATACATAACCTTTGTGCTTCTTCTTCCAGTTTTGCGCGTATCCACAGTGACACCCTCCTCCGTTACTATAATACTGTCATTATGTGAGGGAAACAATGGGTGTGACAAAGAGCAGTACGTAATCTGGGGAGGGTAGAATGGGAGAGAAAGATGGTGACAGGAGAAATAAATTAAATTAATATGAAATAAGGGTAGCTAGAACATGTGTGGCAGAACAATAGGCTGCCAAAGAGTACAAATTGAATATGAACAGGCTTCTTCATATTTAACTCCATATAACCTATTTCCCAGCAGAACAAAGGCAAAGCTAGGAAACTGCTTAGGTAGACAGATAGCAGCAAAGAACTTAATCCACTGGTGAATAAAAAGGTCTGGCTTTTGTGCAGGAGATTAATTGTTAGTCAGAGATGACCACAAGCAAATTTATTATTTTCTTTTTTTAATTTTCAGATTTTACAGTGATCCTGTCTATCAAAAATAATAATCCCAAGTCATTTGGAAGGCCCAAGAGCTAAGTCTTTTGCTCAACAGAGAACAGAAAATATGGTGTTTTGATTAGATCTAATGTAAAAACTCTTCAGTGATCTGATCTGGTTGGAAGGGACCTTGAAGAACACCAAGTTCCAACTCCCCTGTCATACAGTTTTGGAGATGCCCATAACAAGCAAGTTGGACCTGTAAGGTCTCTTTCAACCCAAACCATTCTATGATGTAAGAGAGCATGGACTGGACAAAAAGATGGAACTAATAAAATAGATCGGTTTAGATCCCAATCTGGGTCAGCTGCAGAAGTTGCGTGAGATATAATTGGTACCTTTGCAACCAGTGTAATAATAGGGGGATGCAGCTGTATTGCCTAATGTGCTCTGAATTGTTCAGTTGATGCAGAGTTAGTTTCGGCCACTGAGGATATCCAAAACTAAAAATCACACCATCCATAAGTATCCTGTGTGACAGCATCCATATTAATCCCATAAAAAGGGGAAAGAGATGGGGAATTGATATGTGAGGCATGAACTGTTCTAGAATACATTGAGAGTGTGATCTGTATGTACTTGAGTTGTGCCTCTCTTATGATTGCAAAGTCTCCATCCTTGGAGACACTCAGAAGCTCTCTGGAGACACCCCTGGGCAACCAGCTGTTGGAGGTTAACCTGCTTGAGCGGGAGGTTGGATCAGATGATCTCAGGAGGTCCCTTCCAATCTCAACCATTCTGTGATTCTGTAATTCTGTGGTTCTATGATCTTGGCAGAAAACTTGGTAGAATTGGGTTAATGGTTGGTAGAGTTAGGTTATGGTTGGACTTGATGATCTTAAAGATCTTTTCCAACCAGAATGGTTCTGTGATTCAGAATTCAGAAGACATTAGTAAAAGTCATTATCTGTCTCAGCCGGTTTCTGACAGATAAAGCAAACACAAATTTTAAAAGACCCTTCTCATGTAGATATGGAGACATGTGTAATGAATGCCTGTATGATGCTGCTTAAATCTCCATATTTGGTACAATGTTTTTCTTTCTATTCCACTCACAACTCCAAAGATCATAACTCCAGCTGGCTACAATAGACCCTCTTGGTGAAGGTCTAAATAGAAGGACTTGTCAGGACATAACACCAAACAGGGTTGATTTCTCCAGCCCATGACTGGGGATGAAGCATATTAGTGACTGCAGGGAAGAAACATCTTTTACTGACTCATTCTGTATTATGTTACTTCTATACATGAATAAGTAATTGGAGTCTAAAGGGTAGGGTTTTTTTATGCGTGGTAATTACACTTAATATTGCACATAGTTTGTATGAGACTGCTTAGCATAACAATTGTCTACATCTTTCTCCAAGGAGGACTGGACAGAGTGCTGTCTGCAGTGTTTCTATGCATCAGTTCTTCAACAAAACCTTGCTCACCTTTAGTGTCTCTTGCCAATCCACATGCACTAAAAAACCCCCAGATTTAGATCAGATAGAAAAGAAACTCAAAAAATCTATCCATTTAATCTCAGCTATATTGAAGAGACTCATCAGTAGAGACAAAGAAAGCAATATAGACACATAGTCTATCATGGGGCTTTCCATCTTTGTGAGAAAAATACTCATCCTCTGGGTAACTGCATTTAAAAGAAAAACAGAGGGCTGGAAAGAAAAATATTCCAAACGGAAAAGATTCATGCTATGTGGAGTTTTGCTTGGCTTATTGTCACTGTACTTAAATGGAGAATGAGAGTGCAAATGATCAAAACCTTCAGACACCGAGTTAATAGCCACTTCTGTCCAGAGACATGCAGGAATCAATATATACTGCAGTAACCTTCGTCAAAATGCTGTCTGCCAGTGGAGTATTGCAACCAGTGCTTAAATTAAGGAAGTGGAGCACAAACCTTTCTCCTTATCTGACTGAAAAGTATCACTTGAAATGCAATTATGGCATAAAAATTCCTAATGCCAATAAATAATTAACTCTCCTTCTAAGGAATAGTCTTAGGAGAGCATGACCAAGTATCTCAAAATGTGTACTGTTGTGCTCTGCCTTTATTAAATGACCTCAGGCAAGCTGTCAATGTACGTGAGCTCTGTGAAGATGTTGCCTAAGACAGGATTTCATTGTTTCAGTGTAGGAACAATGGACAGCATATAAAAGAATATTAATGCAGTGGAAATATCCATGTTGCATATTTCCCTCTTAAGAACGATTACTTTTGCAACCCTCAACGGTGTTGGCAACTGTAAATCCACCATAGGCTTAAAATTCCTGATGAGTAGGCAAAAACCCCCACCATTTTCTGAGTGATGAGTCTACTGCAGTCAGCCTTGTAAAAGAAACCTTTTAGTGTCAGTGATAATGAAAATACCTGCTACCTATGACAGAATAAAATGGTGTCATGACCTGGCAATTTCTATTCAGTGCTGTCACATCCATGCGCTGCACAGATTGGGATTGTCATCATGTAAATGTAATAGGATTCTTTGTCCTGCATTGATACTCAGTTGGGAACCGTAATTCTAAGTTTCCGATAAGTTGTGAATAGCAGCAGGGGGCCATGAATAGCTTGGAAACCTATATTTTTTCCTTTTATTTTTTTTTTTTTAAATGCAAATTACACTAGTAAGTCAAAAAAATCACTTCTGTTAAAAATACATTCAGAATTAACAAATGCAAAAAAAAGAAAAGAAAAAAAAGACACATTTGGATTGTATCTCTTGCCTTCTGAATATTTAAGTTTATAACAAAAGCCCAGCCTAGAAAAATAACATTCTTTACTGGATTTTGAGGAGGATACAGCTGTACAAGTCAAAAATGTCACCCAGATATTCTCACATTACTGTGCTCTAAACTGCTTCCAGAAGAGATCTGTCCACTAATAATTTAGTTTAATAGTCAACAGTCCTAATTTCTTTTTAATGGTGGTGCTCTAACTGCAATTTAAGCAGGGTTATGAATACCAACTTCCTATAGGTAGGTACGTATATATATATATATATGTATACTGTGTGTATGTGAGTGTGTGTATGTCTACTCTATATGTAATATATGAATATGCATGTATATTGTAATCATTACTCATGTGCTTCCTATTTCCTAAGCACTTTACAAACATTAACAATCCAGACCTCACAAAAAGCCTGTGAGGCACGTATGATTACCATTTTATAGGTGGGAAGATTAAGAGACAGAGAAATTACGGTCAATATATTCTAAATTAAAATTAGGCCTTAAAACTACATGTAGACACTTCATTAAATTGTCTAACTTCTAAAATTGCTAAGTACCAGTAGCTATCATTCTGTGGGAGACCACTGAAGGATATGGAATATTATCTTCTGAAAACTGGGTTACTGCTTAGATGCCTAAACTGGTTTCTTTTCACATTAAAAGACTATTTTATAGAAATATGATTTTGATTAACTGTATTACAGGGAAAGCTAAAATACTCTGTTAACAACATTTCCATTCCAGTTGAACTCTACATTGTGTTTAATATTGTACAGCTGCTATATTTGACACTACATCCAAGTAGAAACATTTGACATTTTTCAAGTTATGGGAAATTTCAACCTGGCACTTGGAAGTTGCATGATTTTCCAGGGAGTGAAAAGCAGCTCTAACCAGAATAAACACAGAATTTCAGGAACTCAAGTCTGAAAATTTTAATTTGAGATCCAAATCAGCAATGTATGACTCTATGGGATAAGGCCTAGGGGACATGCCCAATTAATGCAGGAAATCCCCTGCCTAGCATGATCTGAGGCTGGAGCCCTTGGTCTTGAGTATCAGATGCTTCCTGGATTATGCAGCTCCTGTCAATAATTGCTCCTGTGTATTTTATATACATAGACACACACACAGACTTACATATATATATATATATATGTTTGTAATTCTCACTGAATAAATGTACTTTTAGTTCCTGAACGTGTCCTGTATCTTGTTTTCACTGGTGAATGCCTGTTCCTCTGTCATTGTCCAGAGTTTTTGCTTGTGACACTGTACATCCATGCAGACACAGCAAAGGGCACTGGTTTGTACAGGGATGGATGAGTGGTGTGAGCACAAGCCTTGGAAGCTCAGGAGCCGTGTGGGCACCAGGGTTTGGCCAGCCAGGGAAAGGGAGATGCTCAGGGCAGCTCCAGCCTTTCCTGGCACTGAAATTCCCCCTTGCCCTCAAAAGCTACCTGACCACCTCAGGTGTGAAGGTGTGTGTATTTGCCTATGCAAGGTCTGAGCAAAGAAACAATGACAATCCAGGTTTCTGAAAAGCCTGAGCAAATTATTGGGTTTTTCCTAATGTAAGCCACCTAAGTGCTTGAAAATACAGATCAGATATAGAACAAAACGTGTTCCTAGGAGTTCAGAGTATTTCGTATACACATTGACCTACTAGCAAAATTCCCAAAGGCATCTTGGTGCCAACTACGTAACAGCACAGGTTTTTTTTCAGCCACAATAATACAGGAAGATAAAATACACATTCTAACACACAACAGATCCCCCAAATATACCACAAAAAGGTCTTCAATATATCTTCAACTCAACTAATCCCTCCCTGCCCTCCCCAACTGAAACAAAAAAATAAAATATATGGATCCCTTATGGTGCAATTAGAAAAAAAAATGCTCACTTACAGAGAATTTTCAGTTGAAATTAGATATAAAAGAGTAAACGTAGCTAGTACATATTCAGTTGGCCTTTGTTGATAGAAATCTGCAGATGTCTCTGTAGTTAGTAAAAGACATTTAGAGATAGCTATAAAAGCACCTACAGTGCGATAAATAAAAGCAGCGGGATTAAGAAGCACTGTTTCTGCTGCTTATTTCCAGTAGGTTCAATTATTAGTCTGTTACCCCTTTCCCCTCCCAAAATGTGTTTTTCTTTCTTTTTTTTTTTTCTTTTTTTCTTTCTTTTTTTCCTTTTTTAACCATTATAAACTGTTTCTTGACCACTGTGGAGCCTCAAAAGTAAAGCACTTCTCAGACAGCTGGCAGTTTTCTACTTGGTCGCTCTGGAGCTGTGGAGCAACAGAGCCTTATTCCCTGACATGAAAACAAAACCAAACCAAACAGGAGAAACCACTGACTTAGAAATCGTTCAGAATTAACAGCAGCATGTTGAGCCTAAAGGACGTTACTTCAGAAAGCTTGCACGGGGTTTCTCTGATGTGCAACGCAGTTGGGTTAAGGCAAGTATGAGCTGTACAGCCTTCAGGGCAAACAACGTGCTGGCCAGTGACTTCTGCTGCAAGGTCATCCTGCTGTTTTTAGTGTTGTCTTGACTAAGGAGACTCGCTGCGGCCAGGAATGTGGAGGGGGCTCCGAAAGCACCGAAGGGGCTGGGTTCATCATGTCTTAATCCAGATGGGCCGCTCTGGCGGTGTCCAGGGTAGGGAAGAGCCAGAAGATGGCACCAACGCCTCAGTCCTAGATCTCTGGTGCTGGGAGGCAGGAGGTCCAAGGAGGCGGTCCGGGGCATTTCCCTTAGTGCCTGCTAGAAAGAGGGCTGAAGATGTCCGTTGTTTTTTGTCTCACTGTTCAATCAGCTTTTATACTTTCTTTTTCGGCAGAAAAACTGGATTTTTTTTGCTCTTTGAAGTACCAGGAGGCCATCCTGAAATTTGACATCCTGTTTATCTGACAGGTCCTCCAGCCCACGTCGCGTAGTCCCCATGTTTACTTTGACCTAGAAGAAAGAAAAAGAATGATACTTATAATCTACCATATACCTATCTGATCACTGCCCTGCTGCTCTGGTGCCCTTTTGCAAGCAAGTGAAAGCCACCAACAAGTAACAGTTCAGCTACACCTGGGATGAAGAGGACAGAAAAAAAGTGTTTGCTCAGATGTTTGCTTGGCTCTCTCTGGAACATTGTTAGAGAATTCAGCACAGATTTCCTAAACCATTCTAGTGAGGAGTGATATTTACTTATAGTATTAACTGTATATCCATGGGTCAACTAGAAGATGACCTGACCTATAATAATCCATCAGAAATGTAACTATCTTTTTAAAAGCAAGAAATGATTCAATATGAAGACAGAAGGGCTGAGTCCTAGGTGCTTGGGAAAGCAACCCAGGGATCACTACAAAGTAGTGAGCAAAGTACAGTGCATGAGCAAGTGCTACAGCCCTGTACATCTGAACCATGTTGTCCCAAACCCATGTTTTGTAACTCCAGTTAGTTAACTTCCAGTATAAAACATGTAAGATGTTGTTGGTTGCTATACAAGGCTTAGCTGGTAGTTTGTTCAAATGAAATATTGCCCATAAGGTCTCTAAGGGCAACATTTTATGCAGATTTGTGCTGCATGAACCTACTAAGTGGTTATATATATATATATTTGTGTGTGTGCGCACGTCTTGCTTATGTTTAATTTACACTTCATTTATTCTTCAAGTGAAGAGTAAAGTAGGCATCTGTGTGTCCAGTTATCTAGATAAATACGTACAGTCTTAGGCTAGGAGACCATGAACAGCCTAATGCACATGTAAATGCAGCAGATGAAGATGGAACCAAGTACTACGGAAAATACATTAATACTTCCTATGCTCCCTCAGTTAGTGACACATAATGCCCCTAACATTTGGTGAAAGGGAGGATCCCATAAGCTAGAAACTATTGTACGTGTCCTCTAGTGAAAAGCAGTGCCCACAAACAGTCCTGTGTAGCAATATATACGTAAGTGGCTGTGTACATATACATATATATGTACATATATACATTCATATATATATATACACAGACACGCATATATACACACATATACAGAAAGGGGTCTGTGTGCGTGTTTCTATGCATATATATATGAATTGTGTATCTATATATCTATCTAATGTAAAGATTTTTAGACTTCACAGAATACAAAGGAAAGGGAGCTTCACTTTGGGGCTGAACAGCTTTTGGGCAATTTCTCCAGTGCATTAGGCATCAGCATCAGACATGCATGCTTTTTCTTTGTTACAGGTTGGGGGTTTTTTTGAGCAAACAAGTATATTGTGAAAAAAATAAAAATCTCTTTCCCCTTCTTCCTTCGTCTTGTTTCTAGAACAGTGACCATGCAGTGCAGACTTGTTCCACAACTATAACTGTGTTTTTTCATGTGCAGCAGAATCAATGTTATGGAGTGTTTAGTCACCTTCCTTGGTCACCTCCCAAGAGCAGAATTTTCTCTTGACAATTAATTTCCACCATCTTAATGTGTTCTTGTCCCATGGTCTGGAAATAATCACTGGCATCTCCTGCACAGAATGCCAGGAAGTTGCTTTTTAGGACATCAGCTGTGGCCAAGCTGCAAAGAGGTATATGAGCACCAGTTGTGTCCCATTCTGTTCAAAAAGCATACTCATTTTCAAGGGACTGTCTAGGCTTCTTAGCTTGTACAGCATAAAGCACACTGTTGTCACTTAAATAATAAAAAAGCCATTTATAACAGGTAGATAGATAAATGTCATTGTAAGAATTCTCCCCCAAAACATCAGTGTTTTATTTAAAATATTACTTTAAATTGATTATATTTTCTCTTTTAAAATAAGGTGATTAAATTAAATGTGAAGTTGAGAGATTATAAGGAGAATGTGGTTGGAATTCAAAACATAATATATAGAGAAAAGAAACACAATGAGCCTGAATTTAATAATTCTACACTACATAAGTAAACAGTAGCCAGAGATAGTCAACTCAATTCACTATCTATAGATAACACTTCATTTTCATAAATCAAGATTTTTTATTCCAAAAGTATCCTGTTCATTTATGGTAGTCTTGAACAACTGACAAAATTCCACACAAATGTGCTCTGTGTGTCTAAAATCAGTCCAAATGTTCTTATGTATGTTCTGCAAATGTAGAGCTTGACTGAAAACACAAATAAAAAGTAGTAAATCTGCAGTTTAAAAAGTCTTGAGACAACAAAAATGTAAACATGCAGAGCCTGAGTAAATCAGTATAATTATTTAATTGCATGTGTAAGTTTGTGTAGGTTCAGTATAACTTCCAAATTAATACAATTAAGTGCTAGGTTTAGCCCACAGGAGGAAGCTGGTTGCAAAACAGTGTGTCTTAACAGTTAGCAATTACTAAACCCAGCATTCCTTCAGGATAATAATTAAACTGAGCATATATAACACAGCTAAAAATTGATTTAAATCACTTGGATGTAAATCTGTCTGGCTTGATTTAAAATAAAAGATTGTGTTGATTGAGTTCTGTCATCTCAATCCACTGAATCATGTCAGCAAGGATTATCTGGATGATGACAGAGAGCTACCACAAAACTCTGTAAGTCTTTAAGATTTGTACTATTTTTTCTAGGAGAGTTGATTTGGTAAATAAACTGCGGGTTCTCTGTGGTTATTACTGAAATACACGTATTTTTTCAGAACTTGCATTACCACTAGAAACTGATATTGTTTTGGTAAGCTCTTCAAAGATGAGGCCATATGTTCTCCTCCACTTTTGTAAAATGCTTAGCACACTTATATATGTACTGCCACACAATAGACAACAAAAAGTGGTGCTATTGTGCCTTTGGAAATACTTAGTAACCAGATGATTTAAAGGCAATTACCTCTTATTTCTCTCATGAACCCAGGGCAACTAGCTATTTTTGTATTTTCTTGACCTTCTGCAGAAATTAAACAGGATTATTATTAATATATCCTCCACTGCCTATGGATTCAAAGACATTTTGTAGCAGATAACATTGTGGAAATGGTCAAATGAATACAGCTACATGGATATGTGTGGGTATAGTTGTATTCTGGATGGATACGATTATACCTTGGACAGTGGTGAGAGTATAGCAATGGACTCCATAAAGCAGAAGGTCTATTTTGTCCTGCTCTGCACTGTACTGTTCTGTTCTAATCTATGCTGTCCCATCTCATCTTGTGTCATCTTGTCCCATCCTCTCCTCTCCTCTCCTCTCCTCTCCTCTCCTCTCCGCCTTTCTATGTTAAATGATTATTGTCTTTTACTCATCACCTGAGATGCTAAACGTTGTGAAGCGCAGGTGACATTGACTAGAGAGTAACGGTTTTTTTTTCCCCCCCTGGAATACTATGGAGGCCAACATTTATGTTATTTGGTGAACAAGATCCCAAGGGAACCAAACCTTTCCTCTCAACAAATAAAGCTTTAAAGCACTGAGTATGGTCTGCTGTTATCTAAACTTATGTGGGGGGTGAAGACAGGCAGTTCTCCACGTTAGTGTATCTGTGTTTTGATTTTCAGTACTTAATATTGCTGTAAATAGTGTTACAAGGAGATCAAGCTCTGTCCTGATTAAGTTAAGATTCAGATTTGTCACTCTGTTACCTAATGGTCTGCCTACACTTACAGAATGACTGTGGTGTGAATACATATGTATGTGCTCCTGGTGCACTTCAGCTGTAAATAACAGAAAGGTATTACTAAATGCTATAAAAGCCTCTTAAGGACAGAGTGTAGCAATTCTAAAGAACCTTGTCAGATACTAAATAGTCAGAGGGAAACACAAAGCGTGGCTGAGAGTATGGAAATACTTTAGTGGGCTGATTGGACAAAATGTCAGCTGACACACTGATTTCTGTCTCTCAGTCAAGACAGCAAAATCCCCTACACTCCAGTGAGAACGCAGCATTTAAATAAGGCAGAACACAGTTTACATGGATTAACCATATATCTCTCTGTCTCAGCTACAAGCTTTAAAATATTGCCTCCTTTTCCACAGGTCTAGCTTTCCTTCCAGTCAGTATGAAGATGATCAGTAAATGCAATCTGCTGTTCTAGAAGAAACACTGAGAACATAAAGAGAATGGGATAATATCTCAGCTAGAGGGCTCCATATGTTGATGACAAGGTATGGTGTACTGAGAAGGAAATAGGATTAGAATTGTTCTAAGTACCTATGAGCCACACATAATAGTAGGAAGGAAATCACATTTTCTAAATGCATAGCACTATGCCAAAAGTGCAGGTGAAAAATCTTTACTTGAGCACAGACAGATGGGAAGCTGAAGTTAAGATGGCATTGGAGATATGCACTATTGTAATTTAAGATTACTGAAAAGCTCCTAGCAAAGCTCCCAAAGGGCCCAATCCTAAGCACTACTGCAGAATTGATTGCACCACTAATAAAGGAGTAAATGCCAATTCCTGCAAAAATCCACTAATCCATTAGAAGACTTACTTCTACTAATCAGAAGACATAAAATTACATTCAAGGGAGAATAGAAGTTTATGTTGGGATGGGTATTGTTTGCATGTGTTCAGTTCTTTCCCTCAAAAGAAATGCTTAGAAGAGAAACAAAGGAAAAAAGTAAATGTTGCCCCTTTGTGAGGTGTTCTCCGTTGTGGTTTTACCATATAGGCCAATGATGGGAAATAGAAAACATATCTGAAGGCTGTAGCAGTGAGGTAAGATTTATCTGGGCAGTCAGGACTGCTCAGAATTGCAGTTGGCATCTGTACAAGAAATATTTGGAGATGGTAATTCCTGAACTAGTCCATGGTTGGGTGTTAGGTCTATTTGTGAATGTACTCCAGTTGTGTGTATATGGTGAGGTTCAATTACCTATTTAATCCCAAAATATATTGGGCTGCACTTCTAGGCAGTGGATGGAGTTGTCACTCCCACAGATTAGGTAGAATGCCATCATCTATTCCAACCAGTTTTCAAAGCTATATGTTGTTATACTTTGGGTTGTTTGTTTTATTTTGTTTTGTTTAGTTTTTTCTTAATATGGAGACTGAAAATGAAGTGCAGAAGTGCCTCAGTGAACAGATGTGCTGGTAAGACAAATACTAAATACATCTACTAAATGAGCAAGTTGCTGATCTTTTGATAAAATGCAATAAAAACCACATTTTTGCAGCCAAGTTTTGTCAGATTTGACTATTTTGTTATTAAACTGTATTATCATTGCCTTTGAGTGGAAATTGCTTGAATGAAAATGGGGGAAAATCAGGTGAGAGTTGGGTGTTATTTAAACAACTGTGACACGTATCCTGCATAAGAAATCATTATAATTCAACAGAAGAGTAATGTTGGTGCTTAAGTGGAGCATGAATTCAGACTCTTAAAAAAGACTTCTGCCTATTTTGAATTTTTAAGTCACGTCATCTTTCAGCTTAATGATCCTTTAATATCAGCCTGCCACTCTGCAGAATATCTCAGAAGTTAAGTACTTACATATACATGGGCTGTAGTTGCAAATGAGATGTCTTCTGTGGACCTTGATAGCCATAAGAGTCAAATCCACCTATGAAATCAACTGAAAGAGGAAAATTGCTTTCATTAGCAACAGCTTTTCAGTAGTGATAGGCATTATCATTCAAGAATCACCCAGCACACAAATTATTTTTGATGGACCACCTAATAATCTGTTAAAACTAGACTAGCTAATTGTGGAGATGCAGAAAAAGGGTAAAAAAAAAAAAGAAAAAAGAAAAAAAGAAGAGAACAGATAAGTCCCTTTTAAAATTTGAAAATCAAATTAATTTTAAAATTGCAGAAAGAAAATGAAGGATTTATAACTGCCACCTTTCTATGAGAAATAGCCACACATCCCTCTTTCTAAAATAGACCACATCACTGAAGTACAAAGCAACATGCTATTCAGATAGTACAAGTGTTGAAAACCATTTATTGGCATGAATGCATTGCTTCTGACTGTGATTACTGTGTCTGGCTTGCTGTCATACTGTGGTTCAGTGATGCAGAGGAGAGAGCACATTGATCCAACTCTGTCTGAGAGACAGAAGTTTCTCTGATTCCTTTCTTTGACATTTGGGTTGAAATGCAGGAACACAGCGTTGGAACAATTTATCTGAGCTTCAGAGATGATGCTTCACATACCTAAGGAAACCAGTTTTTCTCTCAAGGCGCTGGAGGTCTGCAGGAATGTTGTAGGGTGAGAGCTATTTATTAACTCACATCAGACAGATCACTATGGGCTTCTCATGTTTATTTTAAACAATTTCCAGGATAATTCAGTCTCACCTGAGCCTCAGACTCCTGTTTCTGTGCTATAACACTTTCTTTACACAGCTAAAAGGGCACCCTTTGCTTCCTTTGCTCCAAGAGACCAAAGTGTTGGCATTTGAGGGTTATTTGTGGGCAGCTCTCATCCCTGAAATATTGTCTCTTACATAGCAGATGTGAATTTGACTTCATTTTGATAGAAAAGGGCCAAAGAGTTCACTTACAGAAGTGCATTTTTAAAAGGTCTGGGCACTGCTATCGACAGACAGGCTCTATGTACATTAAAATAAAAAAAAAAAAAAGAAAAAGAAAAAGAAAAAAGTGAAGGTTCTTTGATAGAGGATAGTTTCTTGTGGATCTAAAATCCAGTAACATTCACATAAAAATCACAAAACATAAATTAATAATCCTTGGTTTGAGACCATTCAAATTGGTAGGAGCCCGTGAAACTTGCATTTGTGAGGTTATTTTATACTAAGGTACCCTTCAGTGTGTGCCAAACTTATCAACGCAATCATGCTCATTCCAGACATGTCATAAAATCAAATTCTTGTACCCCTTCTACCTTGCAAGTACCACCATTTACTTTGCAAGTAAGAAGCTAGGAAAATACTAGGTTGTCTACTAGGTAGAGTGTCTCCATTGTAACACAGTCATGTTGAACCTGCCAGCCACCTTCTTTCCTGGCAAGAATAGCCCTTGCAGTAATAATTTAGCTGATTCTCTGCTCTGTCGCAGAATTACATATGTTCCTGTCCCAGAATGATGCTTTACTAAATTAATCCTGGACATCTCTAATGAAGAAGGTTCTACAGACTCTCTTGTGTTGCCTTTGTCTCCATCTAACTTACTAATGTCTAATTTAAATGTAATTTCCTGAAAATTAACTACTTTTCTACATTTTGGCCTTTTCTCCCTACGGATATGAAGACAAATGAACAATTTTTTTTTTTTCTTTCATAACTACTTTTAAGCATTTGCAAAAAGTATTTTCATGCTATCCATCTTTTCCAGATTTAAGTGTAGGTTATTTTGTTGGTTTTCTTACAGTGTTGTGCACAAATCAGGACTAACTAGAACAACTACCATGTAGACCTGTAGGTTACTTGGAGTAACACCATGGTTTTTTTTTTCTTCTGCTTTTTTTCAATAGCATCATAAAAACACTTAATAACCAGATCTTTATTTTTATGTTTTGACACTAAATGTAGTCTAGACAAGTAGTCCATATTTCGTCTGGAGACACTTGATTGATTCTTCCCCACAGGAGTTCTTTTGCAAATGTCTGTTTTAAATCTGATCTTCTTGGTTTCAAACCACTTCTCAATATCATTTTGACTTCTAACCCTGTATTCACAAGTGCTGATATCCCTCCCAATCTGCTTTCATCTGAAATTTTTACAAATGTTCTCTTGTCTATCATGTCCTCTAGCTGTTAACAAAAATAATGAGGAGAATTATTTCCCTAACTGTCATCCCAGTGGGATCCCATCTGATATGTCATTCTAGCTGATTGATAACTGAATGTCAAATATAGTTTTAAAAAATTTTGCACACAATCTATGATGACTGCATCTGGACAGTGTTTCCCTGGCCTGTTTACAAATCTTTCATAGGGTCAAAAATCTCACTAAAATCAAGAAAAATGCCATTTGTTGCTTCCTGCTTATTCACTGTCTATAACCACCTGAATAATTTTAGTAAAATGTGATTGTGTCTTTGGAAGCATACTGTTTATAGTCTCAGAATGAAAAATTCACTATAGGAATATTGTTGAGTGAAGTGCTAAGCTGGAAGGAAATAAAAATCTTATTCAAATACAAAGATTGCAGCAAAAAGAATGGACATAGCTATGGTTTGTTGTTCTTTTGCACAGTTTTCTGGTTTTGTTTTTTTTGGTTGTTTGTGGTTTTTTTCGTTCTCGACCTCTGACAACACAAGTCAGGACATATCTGTGTGGGACTGAGTGAATGTCTCACTAGTGTCAACCTATGTCACTTTATGGATGTTGCTCATATGCATTGGTCTGGCTTTGCATTTCTTCTGTACTTCCCAAGACCCCTCAACCAATCTGTAAGCTATTATAAGAAGGCTGCAGGCATATATACTCTTGTTTTGTAGTCGTGGGGCAAAAGGTCTTAAAAGTGATTTTTAGGGTTGCTCTTAGGAAGCTAAACCAACATCCTGAGGAAAATATTTGAGTTAAATGAGTTTGTGTGGGCATGAGAGAGATACATGCTGAGTATCTCTGCAAATTTGTATTTGCCCTGTTGCACAGAAAAAACATACAGTGTTAACAAGCCAAAGTGTCAAGTGACAAACAAGGCAAGCTTGCAGAGACATTTCTGTGTTCAAGTTCCCAAATGATGATAGGGCAGAGAGTAGTACTGTAGCCTTGTTGTAGGCAAACAATGGCTTGTTACACACATCAACAAACTTTGCAAGACAGGTAAAAGTATGTAATAGAAAGTGAACTCCAATACAAAAGGAATTCAGTGATTTCTTTACAGCAAGTTTTCTTGTTGGTGGCAGTTTCTCAGCACTGAAAAGCCTGCTATGTTCAGACTGTGCTAAAAGCTCCCCGTGGACTCTGAGCTAGTTTCTTAAAGCATGCAAAAGGCTGCCCTTTCTGCAGGCATTTTATCCTGGCAGTGCCTGAAAGGTCACTAAAAGTGTTGTGCAACTGATACATTCCTGGCAGCAGTTACATGAGATGAATGAAACAAGGCTCATTAGCCTAGAAAGGCTTCCATCCTTGACCTCATCCATCAAACACATTTTTGACCATTCTATTTTACATTCATCTTGCATGTCATTTTTTATCCGAACTGGCTCTTTTGTCACGTCTTGCTTTAGTAAAAACACACATGCATATGCAAACACAGAATCCTGTTCCTTTGAAATACTGGGTGCTGAGATGATTATTTTCCTGGCTGGATTTGAATAGGATAATAACAGTAGTATTTATTTGTCAAATGTGTTACAAGAAATTCAGCCAGAGTGTTTTCTTTCTTTGTGGGTGTTAAGGGGCTTGTCAAGCATATGACTGTGGTTACAATTGTAACACAAACAGGACATACAGCTCAAAATAGGGACATATTTTCTATTACTAAGTACTCAGAGGAATGTGAAATTTCATCCTTTGCTCACAGTCCCCACTGTCTCTATTATATATCAGAACAGGATAAGATGTATAAATGGTTCATAATTTTCATTTCTGGATGCTTGTGCTGTATAGGGGGACCATTAAACTGGGATGCACAAAAAAGATTCCATTAGCATGGATGTATATATGGGAGAAGAGATTCTAGAAAACTAGCAGTGAGAAACCATGAAAATTATCAAATAAACAGATGGACACAGAGAAAGGAAAGAGT
>NW_009953496.1:2831151-2835392 GCF_000747805.2 Chaetura pelagica | reverse complement strand
AGAGTGTGGAATAAAAGCAGTAATGTCTACCTGGAAAAAGCAAAAGGAAAGCTGCTGAATAGAAACCAGAAGACTAGATACTATTTTTCTTATAGAAATTTTCCTCTGTAAGAAATAAATACAGAAGCATAACAATTCAGGTCCACAGCTAATATATAGGCTTATAGCCTCAGTGACTTCACTGAAGCATTAATATCTTAGGTTCTGACTCAAAGAGTAATTTTGTCCTTTAAAATTTCTGCTTGTCCCAGTGAGACTCTTTATCTTGACTTCATTTTCTGCATTTCCCTCCCAATACAAATACACGCAAATTCTTTTCCTAAAAAAATCAACCCCACCCTTACCCTATTCTCTCTCTTTCCTATTCTCTTTCTCTTTCCTGACAGCTTCAGACACTTGACCTCTCATAATTTCTTTCCTCCCTTGGTGGTTCTACTTCCAGCACACTGCTGGAGTCTCATGAGCAGTAGCCTCTACCTTTTGCTTATCTCCACCTCCTGTGAATGGAATAGTCATGCTGCAAAAGGGAATTCTGCTGTTGTTGGCTCTCTGAGGTGTCACAGGGTACCTGGCTTGTGCTCACTCTGCTCCTTTGATGGGAACTGAAATCTCAGCTTCTCTCTGTGATATTTACCCATGGATAATTAAACATCAATTCCAGTTCAGCATAGCTAAAACCAGAAACTCTTAGCTGCTCCTCCCTTGCCTTCTCTGCTACCTCTCATAGTGAATGATGGCACTTACATCCTAAGTTCTACCTGTCACTTGAGGATGTAAGTTAGATGACAACTATGGTTTGGGCTGTGCACGATTTAATTTACGAAGATTATTTTTGCATATTGAAGAGGAATACTTTTCTGTCTGTTGACACAGCTATAGCATATAGCTAGGGCTGTCAATGTCAAACACAGCAATTGTTACTTTTTTTTTTTTAATTCACCAAGCGTGTAGTTGAGACAAAAGCTGTAAGACTTATCTCTTTGGCAAGGTTACTCCTCTCTGCATCCTGCTCCCAATTTCATCTCCCATATTACATCAAGTAGAAGCTAAATATTTTTACATTTAAAATATTCCACATTAGTCTCTTCTTCCAGTTCTAAAAGCTCAAACTTGCACCCCTTCTGACAGCTTGACCTTGCAAAATAGATATATACCTGCAAAATTTCCAAGCACTTTCTCTCTTTCTGAGAATGTCTTCACAAACAATTCTGTAATGATTTTCCCTAGGACTCTTCTTTGCTCCATCAGCAAAATTTAGGTTGCCAATGCCCTACATTCCTGTCTACCACAGTGAATATGTGTTCATAGTTTCTTTGTGCTCACTTCCTGCCTGTACCCACCAGTTAGTTACCTTTTGTCTGATATGTGGAGTGCAAACTCCAAGAAACAGGGTTGGGCTCGTGTTAGTACAGTGCTTGGCATCATGGGAGCCCTTAAATATATTAAAGCACTAAAATAATATTCAAAATACACAATTACCTATGAAAAAAATGTTACAATTTAAAAAGGGCTAATGTCCAGGGAAGCTCATGTGCATGTGTACAGGGATGTTTCTTGCACGTGCGTGTCATGACTGAACATATTTCCCACATAGCATAGCAGAGAAAGAACATGTGGTGCACATGTGCTACATTTGACTTGCGAAGTCTTAAACTCATGTATGTTGTCTCTGAAGGCCAAAGACTTGACCCCCTGGCTTGAGGCCTTGGGGGTGCAGGGATGAAACTTCACTACCACAGCAAGGCACTTCCACTGCGCTTGTAGATGGGAGACAGGAGAGATGGCAAACAACCTACAGCTAATAGCATCACTGGACAGAATGTTGGTGCTGAAGTGACTACGTGAGGCAAGAGTGAGCTGTGCACAAATGCTTGTAACTAAAAACTGACCAAAATCAGAAAAAATGGAGTGGAGTAAAATTAAACTTCCTTTAATAACTTTGGAAATGATATATGGGAAAAAATATAAAAGAACATATGGGGACACGCTTGCTCCTGCATCTTTACCAATATCCTGCTACCTGCCTTGCTGTTTGGTGAAGACAATTCCAAACACTTAAGTGCTGCTGCATTTTTATGCTGTGATCATAGCCAGGTGGCTGCTCCATAATATAGCACACAGGAGGAGGTTTGCTTGAATACAGTCTCAATAAAATTTGTTTACAACGATAATCAAATGTTATTGGTCTTTGTGTGGAATGCACAGTGATGTAGGCTTGCAAAATGGGATAGAGCCAAGCCCTGGCAAAGCAGGGGAAGGAGGAGATCTGCCAATAGGTGAGCCTGTGCCCTTCCTGCCAGCACAAGGGGGTTCAAAAACAGCCAAAAGACTTGGGCACTTGGTCTGGTTCTTGTGGTGCAATGAGCTACATTTCTGCCAAACAGTTAGTAGGTGCCTTTGAGTGCTCTTAGCTCACCCATTTGTAAGGTGAAACTAAAACCTCAGATTTTAAAACCGTAACCTCATGGAATTTCTGAGCCCTGCTATGTCCACAGGAGAAGCAAGGGGAAACTTCTACCCAAATTTCGGTGGAGCTTCTCAGCTCAGATTCTCAGCCACTGTCACTGTTTTCACACTGTTTACTCTTATAAAAATAAAAATTAGACCATTTCCTCCAGGTTTTTCTCCTCTTGTCATGTTTCTTGTTGGATAAGGGCTTGCAACATCTTCTTCTGTTTCTGTTGTTGTTGCTGCTGATCACCTGTCTAATTCTTCGATCAGTTGTCCTGAGATAAGATGTAGGACTGGGGAGGTACACAGGTTTGTGAAATCTGATAAGCACTACCTGGTGACACCACTTCTACAGAGGTACTGACAGGGTTCTCAGCCTGATGCTCCCTATTATGAGGGCCAAGCAAGAATGCAGATATTGCATTAAAGATGAGTCCAGCTCATGGTCATACCCAGCAGAAAACACTAGGATGCTGATGAGGCTCCAGAAATTAGAGAAGCTAAAATTAATCTCAGACTCCCAGCTGGAGAAGGGATCTGGTCAGAGTCAGAGTCTCCGAGCATGAGGCAAAGGAAACTATGCTCTGCAGCAACGCCTCAGCAAGGCAAGGCTGCCCAGCAACAGGAACCGTGTCAGGGATTCAGCATCCAGAGTCATGGCTAAGCAGAAAGGTGTCAGGGTGAAATCAGCCAGGAGTAACCAAACAGAGGCTGAGAGACATGAGCAAGGCTTCAACATCTGCAGGCAGAAAAAGGGACCAGGGATGGTGTAGGCAAGAACGAGAGCCAGGAGCCAGGAAGAAATGGCTGGAGCATACCTGCAGCAATGAGAAATACTGGTCTGATATGGTCAGTGTTGCCTTTTATATCTGATAAATGCAGCAAGATACCCACCAATCTTTTATAGACCTGGGAATTGCAGTCAGGTAGGCTGGCACTTGAGCCATGCAAGGCTTGTCCAAACTCGTACTGGGGCTTATCCAATGCTCAGTAAAGAGTCCATAAAAGACCTCCACTCAGCTATGGGAATATTAATAGTCTGAAGAATGTATTATTTTTCTAAACTGAACAGACTTGGACACTGCTGGATAATAGACATTTGCTTTCAAATTTTCATACTTGAGTATTTAGCAAAAAAAAAATATAGCTCTGATATAGTTTTTGACTGACAAATCATCCTGAGAATTACAGAAAATGTGGAGTAGACTGAGTTATCATAGAAGTTATCAAATAAATTGTTAGGAAAAATTATTCTTAGCCAGATCATTGCTAGGGGCAAGCAATAAAGAGAGGAAAAAAGAAAAAAGGAGGAAAAAAAATGCCTGGAGGCAGTGGCTTTCAAGTGCGACCACCACACTAATAAATTAGAATAAGAGTCATTAGTAGGTGCAACAAAGTGGAGAATTAAGGCCCAAATCTATGAAAGCTAACAATCTAATGCTAATGAAAACCTATCTAGATATTTAAAAGGAAAAGTAATAAGGAAAATTTTAACAGTAGGCATGCTGATAGAAATAATTTAGTACAAAGCTATGACCCAGGCATGTAGGAACCAGAGAGGAGCTCACTTTGACAGACTCAGCAAGGAAGACAATAAGAAGCTGTGGGCAGGTGTCCTTTTCAGGGCCACTGGAAATAGTTAATGAGGCAAGTCCACCTGGAGCAGTACATCACTGCTCCCCTCTGACATGTTGCTGCCCTTCAGTCCAGAAGGAGCTAGGTTGGCCAGGACCCACTCTGTTACACCCACTTGTTTTGGCTGTACACTGAGGAGGCAGCCAGCCATCCTC
>NW_009953496.1:2812861-2831101 GCF_000747805.2 Chaetura pelagica | reverse complement strand
ACTGCCAGGCACTTTGGGCTGCTCCTCTGCCTGTCCTCAGTGGGACCAAGTTGTCTCCTCCATCAAGGCCAAGCTACTCTCTCCCCCATTCACTGGGGTGAAGGAGATGCTCTCTGGGCACAGATTTGGAGGACCTGCTCCCAGAGGCTGCTGTCCACATTAAGCATGGAGTATCAATGACTGACTCACATCAAAATGAAGTATTTCACCGGCATCAAAACAAAACATGATGGTCTGCCTGAAGCCATTTTCCATTAAATTTTCATCTTGTGAAGCATCCCAGATTATGCTGATTTCTCCTCATTTCAAATATGAGTTTTGTTTAAGTGCCAAAACATCTCCATGGTCAGGAAGACTACATCCTATTCAGCTGCAGCAACAACCTGAGCATCTCTTCAAATAATCTGTGGCTTTTGTCAGAACTGTCACTAGCTACTGCCTCATTTCTGCTACCAGTTTAACACAAACATGTGGGACGTTGTTTCATGATCCAGACTTGTTTGTGTTTCCCTCTTCAAACAATTAATTCATGACAAGACTAGTAATATTTTCAAAATGTTTTGGTATGAATTGTATCTTTCTTCATAAAAGATATGTTAACACTTCATTCCCTTTTCACATGTACAGATCTTTTCCAATTCTTCTGCAACTTGTCTTTCTTGAAAAGATAAATCACAGGTAGCGAATAGTTAAACAAAAATCATGCAGTGTTAGTATATCCCCCTGGCTGTTAGGAGGCATTGATTTTATTAAGCAGTATCCTGTTGTGATGAGCTGCTGGAATGGAAATGTTACTTCCTTCAAGCTTTACATCTTTTTATTTAGACATTTTTTAGACTTGAGGTTGACAATCCCCACAAGAGGCGGTGATGGATGCAAGGGGAGTGGCAGCAAAGACAGTGAGGGAGAAGAGAAATTATCATAGATGGAGCCAGCACCACCACCATTTTCCCCATGTGATTTTATTTTTATATTTGCCTCATACCACAGCCCTGTCTCCTAGGGATTACTTGAACATCAACTTCATTAGTTACAAAGGCAGCAATCCATAACCAATTTTCTTTTCATGTCAAGCATGTTCATGTATAAACCCAGCCCTTTTGTTGGAAACATTTGCAATTAATCCCACAAACAAAGAACATGCAAATCCTACAGTCGACCCTAAGCAACCCATCTGACTCAAGGCCCTGACCACCATCCATTATACACTAAAATGAACTGAAATTCCCACTTTGAGTCTAACCTAATTTTGTAGTGATAATAGGCATGGATTCCCAAAAGGATTATGAGCATCTAGGTAGTAACATCCTAATTTCCTTTCCTGGTAAACGTTTTAAATAAGATTTTAGCACCAAAGGAAATTAACCTTTAAATTAATTGTAATTATAAAATGCCATCACTGATTTTGTCTTCAGACTAATTACTTGCTATTATTTAAACAAACTGCACCTCCTCTGGGCTTTAAGTTTGTTGCTTTCTCTGCAGTGCAGTGCCAAATGATCAAAGACCAGGCTGTGTAACTTCTGCCAAGCCCTGTGACACCTTGGACTGCTCAGGTCCATTTGCATCTCAAATGCAGCTGGTTTCAGTTGTCTTGTCTTCCTGCCATAGGCTTTCCCCCACTGTCCCCCCAAACTCCCCTGGTTCTTCAGCCTCACACGCAGCTCAAACATTTTCAGTTTGTGGTTTCTAACCAGAGAGCACGCCTTGTGGGATGCAAAGTGCCTGTGCTCTGCACCAGTGAGAATGAAATGTTCAACATCAGCCTTCTGCTCTGTGAAAGGTCCCCTCCAAGACAGGACATGACTGGAAATAATGACACAGGAACCAGATATTGGTATGTGCAAAAGGTTGATGCTGTACAGGCATCTCAGGGAATTTCCTAAAGGCTCCTGGTGGCACTGTGGCTCTCCAAGACAGCTCTCTTTAGGGTGACAAACATAAGGCAGTACCATGGAATTTCAAAGGCTTCTCTCCCTCCATGCTTGCGTCACCATCCTGACAGCTGAAGGCATCCCACTTTCTTCCCTTTGCTTTACTTAGTCATGTAGCAGTCATCACATGGAAATGGAAAAAGCTTCTAATTCAGCTGCAGGCTGTAAATCGGAGAGTTCAGCTGGGCAAAAACAAGATGTAGCTTCAGCTTTGGCAGCCTTTTAGCTTTTGTTCATTGAATTCTCATTCACAAATGACCTGTTCAACAGCTGGAGAGCAACTGTGTTGTAAATGTTGGTTGGTATTTGTTCGTACACTTGTTTGGTTCTGTGTTCCCTCTGTAGTCTGTCTAAACTGTCCTTAGTACAAACCAGGACCAACTAGTAAGACCAGTGATTCACCCCTGTTGTGAGAGAAGTGTCTACCACAGATAGGGCAAGTTGCTCTTCGGAGTTCCATCCCTGCCTCCATTGACTGATGGAAATCTTGCTTGCTAGTTTAAACTGCAGGCCTAATTACATGGGCATCTAGGTATGGGATATGGATATAATTTGCTACCACTTTGTCTTTGTTTTAGAGATTTTTAAGCAGGAAAGGAAGCAGAGGTATTATTTTTCTGTAGTGTCTTGCAAAACAGATTGTGAGAACCATTTGGCACAGATACAAAGTGATATTTTAGCATATTCTGCACTTCAATAGTGCCTTTCATCCCAGAAGCTCAGTTAAAAAGCAACACATCTGTGAGTTTGTCCCTGTCATTATTTCCCATTCTAAATGTGGGAAACAGAAGTTTGTAGAGGTTGAATAATGTACCCAGAGGTAGAAAGCAGCCTGTAACTGAGCTAAAAATAAAAGGCTTTTCTACCTATCCTAAATGTTTGTCAAAATTTCACACCTCTCACAACTAATGAATATAATATTATCTTTAAAAGAAAACCTTCGTTAAAAGACAATCTGACTCCCCAAGTCAGGCCAAAGATCCCAGAGTGGATTCTTGTTTGGCACTGAGTTTATTAGCACATAATTGCTATGTTGTTTTGCTCACCAGTAGATATCCCCTATCTGGGATATTGTCTTCCTGAATGTTTTCAGTAATTCAACTACAGTCTTGATTTGAGCTTTTAGGGTGTGTAAAATAATTTTAAAGGGTTATCTAGAGTTTACTTCTGTGTGAAACATGCCTAGAAGCTGGGCTCAAGGGAATACGCAGCAAAAAACTATTTAACACAGTTTCAATTTATTTTCCTTTGCAGTTTACCTGGAAACAATGCCAGGATGAAAGAAGATAGTGTATGTGCTAGAGTGAGATAGTGCAAAGGTTGTACCTCATGGTACTCAGGGCACAGTCAGATAGGCCATATTTACTCTCTCGTTGTCTTGGTATTGTATTATGGTAGGTAAATGCTTTTTATTCACCCTGTCTGGGTCTGCAAAGGAGCCTTCTGGATTAGGATTTCCCTGTGAGACACAGGCTGAATTGATCATAGAATCATAGAATCTTAGGGGCTGGAAGGGACCTCGAGAGATCATCTAGTCCAACCCCCCTGCCAGAGCAGGGTCACCTAGAGTACATCACACAGGAACTCATCCAGGTGGGTTTTGAATGTCTCCAGTGAAGGAGACTCCACAACCTCCCTGGGCAGTCTGTTCCAGGGCTCTGTCACTCTTACAGTAAAAAATTTTTTTCAGATATTCACCTTGAACCTCCTATGCTCCAATTTACACCCATTACCCCTTGTCCTATCACTGGTCCTCACTGAGAAAAGCCTAACTCCATCCCCCTGACACTCACCCCTTACATATTTGTAAACATTGATGAGGTCGCCCCTCAGTCTCCTTTTCTCCAAGCTAAAGAGACCCAGCTCCCTCAGCCTTTCCTCATAAGGGAGATGTTCCACTCCCTTCATCATCTTCGTAGCTCTGCGCTGGACTCTTTCGAGCAGTTCCCTGTCCTTCTTGAACTGAGGGGCCCAGAACTGGACACAATACTCCAGATGTGGCCTCACCAATGCAGAATAGAGGGGGAGGAGAACCTCTCTTGACCTACTAACCACACCCTTTCTAATGCACCCCAGGATGCCATTGGCCTTCTTGGTAACAAGGGCACATTGCTGGCTCATGGTCATCCTCCTGTCTACCAGGACCCCCAGGTCTCTTTCACCTACACTACTCTCCAGCAGTTCAGCCCCCAACCTGTACTGGGACATGGTGTTGTTCTTCCCCAAATGTAAAACTCTGCACTTCCCCTTGTTGAATTTCATCATGTTTCTCCCCGCCCAACTCTCCAACCTATCTAAGTCTCTCTGAATGGCAGCACAGCCTTCTGGTGTGTCAGCCACTCCTCCCAGCTTAGTGTCATCAGCAAACTTGCTGAGGGTACATTCTATACCCTCATCCAGGTCGTTGATGAAGATGTTGAACAACACCGGTCCCAGTACCGACCCCTGTGGGACTCCACTAGTCACACACCTCCAACCAGATTCTGCCCCATTGACTACAACTCTCTGACTCCTTCCTTTCAACCAGTTCCTAATCCACCTCACTTCCTGATCACCAAACCCATACCTGATCAACTTTTCTACAAGGATGCTGTGGGAGACGGTGTCAAATGCTTTACTGAAATCAAGATAAACCACATCTACCGCTCTACCATCATCTATCCACCTAGTAATTTCCTCATAGAAGGCTATGAGGTTAGTCAAACATGATTTACCCTTGATAAAACCATGTTGACTGCTCTTGATGACCCCCATGTCCTTGATGTGCCTGGAGATAGTGCCAAGAACAAGTTGTTCCATCACCTTTCCAGGGATGGAGGTGAGGCTGACCGGTCTATAGTTACCCGGGTCCTCCTTCTTGCCCTTCTTGTAGACTGGAGTGACATTTGCTATCCTCCAGTCCTCAGGCACCTCACCTGTTGCCCATGACTTACTGAAGATGATGGAGAGTGGCCTAGCAATGACCTCCGCCAGCTCCCTCAGCACCCTTGGGTGCATTCCATCTGGACCCATTGATTTATGGATGTCCAGATTACTCAACTGATCCCTAACCCAATCCTCATCTACCATGTCAAACTCTTCCTCTATCTTGACTTCTTCTGGGGCTATATGAATCTGGGGCTCATAGGGAGACCCTGCAGGAGTGAAGACAGAGGCAAAGAAGGCATTCAGCACCTCTGCCTTCTTTATATCCTCTGTCACCAGGGCTCCCACCTCATTCCTCAATGGGCCAATATTGCCTCTATTGCTAGTTTTGCTAGCTATGTATTTGAAAAAGCCCTTTCTATTATCCTTAACCTGACTTGCAAGGTTAAGTTCCAAGGAGGCCTTAGCTTTCCTAATTGCCTCCCTACATCCTCTGACAACAGTCCTATATTCCTCCCACGTGACCAGCCCCTCCTTCCATGATCTGTAGATTTTCCTTTTCCACTTAAGTTTGCCCAGTAGTTCCTTCTTTAACCATGCAGGTCTCCTAGCACCCTTACTAGATTTCCTAACCATTGGGACGCTCTGATCCTGTGCTTGCAAGAAGTGGTCCTTGAATGTTGACCAGCTATCTTGAGCTCCTTTATCTTCTAGCACCCTGTCCCATGGGATTTCCCTTAATAGATGATTGAGGAGACCAAAGTTTGCCCTGTGGAAGTCCAGGGTTCTGGTCCTGCTGGGTATTTTGTTCCTTCCACACAGGATCCTGAACTCCACCATCTCATGATCACTGCAGCCAAGGCTGCCATTGACCACCACTGCTTCAACAAGGCCCTCCTTGCTGGTTAGTACAAGATCCAGCAGCGCTCCTCTTCTAGTCGGCTTGTCCACCATTTGCATTAAGAAGTTATCATCAATGCACTGGAGGAACCTCCTAGACTGTGAAAGGCTGGCTGTGTGAGTCTTCCAGCAGATATCAGGGTAGTTGAAATCTCCCATGAGGACCAGGGACTGTAGTTGTGAGGCTGCTTTCAGTTGCCTGTAGAAAGCCTCATCAACCTCCTCACCTTGATCAGGAGGTCTGTAGTAGACCCCCACAACTGTGTCACCCGCACCTGCTTGCCCCTTAATTCTTACCCACAGACTTTCAACTTGCCCCTCATCAGCCCCTGCACGAAACTCAATACATTCTAGTTGCTCTCTCACATAAAGAGCAACTCCACCACCTCGCTTCCCTGCCCTGTCTTTCCTAAAAAGCACTGGGCTGGGATTCCTTCTCAGCCAAAACTGTCTCTCTAAGAGCAAGCTAGTCCCCTTTCTCTCAACAGAACCTCCAAGGCAAGTGCAGATTTCCCACTTCCATAACCCAGGTTTCTTTTTTTCATTTCATACAGACAAAAACCCCAGGAGGACGCTGCTTTGCTGCTTAGATTCCAGGGCTTTCCACAAAACACCTGTATATTTATAACATTTTCAAAAATACATTTACTTTTCTCTTATTAAGTCAGCAGCAGCTTTTAGCAGGGATCCAAATTGTTAGTGAAAAAACACACATTAAATGAATATTTCGATGTTATTAAAAATAATGTGCAGTCTTTAAAAAATGCAGCCCTAATACGATTTTGGAAAACAAATGAGGAGCTCCAGTAAGTTTACAACCATTGAATGCCTCCAAGTAATGATTGTTGCTGACATTTTCATGGTTTATTTTTAATTGCTGCAGCTAATAACGATAATGAGGGAGGAATGACCATGGCTTAGGCGTAGCAGTGGCAACAGTGAAAGAGAGTGTTGAGTAGGCAGCAGCCCTGCTGAGCACCCATCCTGCCTCGCCTTTCCCAGATGGAGACCTGAGGTGCTCAAAGCCTTAGAGTTCTTCCTGCCTCTGCAGCCACAGGGAAGAGAATGCAGGAGGGACCTTTGGGAGTGACAAACCACTGACAAGAGAAGACACCCTTGTCTGAGCCTTGCAGATGGGTGCTGCAGTTTGGCTCTTGGTACCATCAGCGTTAGAGCACTGCTTGGGACTGTACCAGGAGAGGAGGCAGCTTCCTCTTTAATCCTTGGTGCAAGATTAACCCAAATCACACTGTTCTCATGAAAGGCAGTGTAGACCAGTGCTTTGATTTAGGGGGCCTGCGGCTGGATTTATTTGGTGTTTGAGAAATTAAAACCTCTAGACTTGCTGATTCAGCCATAATTATGAGTCTGATTTGATCACTGTATTGTTCCATTCTTAATCCTTTAGTGAAGTTAGAACAGGTTAATCTTAGTGAAATGTTTGCTTAATTCTACCCTTGCTCATTTGTTCTCTTAATAAAATCTGCGTAAAGAATGGAGAAATAGTAATTCTTTCAGCTTGTTCCAATTACTCTGAGAGCAAAGCTAATTCAGCTGAAGCAGCTTAAGAGCAACTTGATTGTGTTTCTACAGTTGAGGCTGTCTGCCAACAGAAGATGAGGCACCTTCTCTGCTTTGGAGCAGTGCCAATGTGTTTCTCTGGTTAAAATCTGGAGTATACCCATGTCGGGCTCTTGCATGACCTTTTCTCTAGTTTCCTGCCTTGCTGCACACTCCTGTCAGGCTCTTTTTCTCCTCTTCTGGGCTGCTGTTGCATCCACAGCCTACTAGCAAGTGAAATAAATGGAATTGAGTGTATGGGTATTCACCACATATATTGTGAGAAGCAAAAGGCCTTTTCTGTTGGCTCTGTCTCATCAGAAAAGGCTTTTTCAACTGTCTTTTTCTCATCAGACAGGACTTATGGCTAAATGCCCATTAGTTGTGACCCACTATGGTTTTTCTTGTGGTCCTCTGTGATTGGTTGTGAGGCATCCCATTTTTATAGGCATGAGTGGTCCTGAAAACCAGAGATCTAAATTTCTGCTGCAATGTCAGTGAATATAGAGGTGGGTAAGAAGACAGCAGTGTCCCTCTGATGTCCTTCACAGAACACTTCAGAAGCTGGCAAAACAGGGCAGTGGTGGAGAGTTAATTTGTGGTGACTGGTTTTACCAGAGGATCTTTCAAAGCTGACACCTTTTCAGCACACAGAGGAATGACCAGCTGCCAAACTGTATGCAAGCACAAATCTAGCCTCACTCCTTACTTGGGTAGGGATGCTAAGCAAGGGTTAGTGGGCAGCAGAGTAAGGCTTTTTTCTTATATGCTAGAAGTCCAGCAAGTCTGGAGGAGGGAGTACACTGTAGTTGGGAGGAGTGTCTTCAACCCACTATGCCAAAGAGCTTGCTCCCATAGCAGCATGCAGTGAGGAACTGAAAGTGGAAAAAAAAGACTATAGGGAGAGAAGCATAGCTAGCAGATCTAGATCAACCTCAAGATCAAAGACTGGCACATGCAGAAAGGTCCAGCAGTGGCTCTGGGACATATTCCACTTTTCCTGAAATCTTTCCTCCTTCACACTCAGTCATCTGCATGAGATGACCCCATCTGTGAAGATAATGAAAAAGCTATGCTTGGGTATCTTCCTCTGGAGCATTCCATAAGGGATCCATACTTCTCAGAGGAGTGCAATGGATGTGTTGCTAAAAGGGAGGGAAAAGGCAAGAAAGCATATCTAACTGGAAATAAAATAATCCAAAATGAAACCTGAGCAGGGAGTATCTGTATGAACTGCAGCCCCCAACTGTCACAGTGAGCAGTCAGAGGTATCATGGTGAATGCCTAAGCAGAGAGAACTAGAATAATTCTTACTCTCTGCTAAATGCAGCCTCTCAGGAGAAATGAGAGCTGCTTTAATTTGATGATACCTTGAGAGGTCAAATCTGATCTGAACATTATGACAGTGTTGGGACAAGCCAGTCACAGAAGTTTCCTTTTTCTCTTTTTTTTTTTTTGTCCAGCCATGCTTCCAGATCTCAGCAGAGATGAAGCTGCTGGGCCTGAGCTGGTGCTGGCTCCGTTGCTCTGGGTGGGGGGTTAATTCCGGTACCTCGGGCAGATGCTCACAGATGGGTAAGATGGCTCTTTGGCTGGAAGAGGATCCTGGCTGGAGTATATTAACAAAGTAATAAAAGCCTCAAAATAGGCTAGATGATGGCAAGAAAAGGTTCAAGGAAGCATGACAATCTGTGACTCTGAACAATAGGAAACTTGTGCCGCAGTGAGCAGGAAATAATACCATATTGGCTGCAGTGCTCTGCTGCCAGGAATGATGCTTTACAGACCACAGGAGAAATCTCTCAAATGTGCTCTTACTTCTGCACTTGTTTGTTGAGCCAAATCACAAGTTCTTTCCCTGCCTCTTACTTATATCATGCCCTAAAGCATTGCAAAAGACCGAAAAAAATATGTAAGCTCTTAGAAGAAGTATAGAATGATATTAAACAGGATTTCATTTTGGGGCAAGGAATCACTCTCTTCCTGTTCTGTGGAGAGTGAATGTACTTAATGGGAATGTAGGAGAAAGCACATATTAGTATGCCCTTCCCTAAAAAAACAGGACTTATTTGTCACATACACGTGCTCCACACACCTGTCTCAGAGTCTTCTTTGCCTTGACAGAAACACAAAGGCAACTGAAACAAGCATAGTCAGAAAGACCTCTGAAGTCTGGCTTGATTTTGGCATTAAATCTTCCCTTGACGGCTCACAGTGACACTATATTGCCGATAGATTATAGATTTGCAGCTATTTCCCATGCAGGAGAGCACACAAAGGAGCACCCTCCAGCCCTAGCAGCACTCTCAATCAAATAAAAACTCTTTATCTTCCTGTTGTAGAGCTCTCTCTAGGATCCATGTATATTTTATCAAAGTTACCTGCAGCTCTGATACTTGTTTCTAAAGTGTTTTAGTATGAATCCCAAGATATACTGTAATACTGCAGTGGCCCTTTCTAAAAATATCAAGGTTAGAGAAAAAATGAAATGGCTTGACTCCACAGCATGTAATAAGAGCAAATTCTGCTCAACAGGCTTCTATTGATATAAATAAGCAGAAGAAACACAAACATACATCTATATGAAATCCTTTCACTCCTTGTAATTGTACCCTGGGAGCTGTAGGAACAAAAAGGAGCTCCACAGTTTCACCTCTCATAAATGAAGGTCCTGCAATGATCTAAAACTATTTTTATTTTTTTTTCTTCCAGAAGTGCTTTTACAGGAGAGCAACAGAAGAGCTATACCTTCAGTAACCAATTACTGTGAAGAGAGTTTAAACAATCTGGAAAAAGAAAAGGCTTGTATTTGCCAGTTGGGATTCTTGCTTTTTTTAATTTTATGTAGTAAGCTAAGGTGTGAGAAAAAAAATTGCTATGATATTTTCAGAAGAAAAGAAAATGTATTTTTTAAAGTTGCATTTCATGAGTCTTTTGTCTTTAGGGCATTTGCAAATATTAGATCAAGAAGGATGGACAGAAAGCACATTCTGGCTACAGTATAAGGCATTTAGGTTGAAGTCAGCAAAAGCCAGCACAGTGAATGGGTGATTTTGATTTTAAAAAAAAGAGTCCATTTTGTATGTAATAAAGCTTTAGTACTTACAGCTGTCCTCTTCTTCAGTAATACATTTCACAACATAACAGGCATAGATGAAGCCCGCCAGCTGAAACAAAATGTAATAGCATTAGATGTAAAGCAAATACAATAGAAAAATTAGAGCTGGTTTTAGAAAAAGCAACAACAGAAAGAGAAATAACAACATTCACCAGACACTTTTTGATGAGGTAATGATAATTCCTCACAACAGTTTGGTAATTTTAATTGGAAATAGTAGTTATATTTTCATCATTCTTGAAAAGCAAAACTTCAATAAGACTTGCAAAAATAAAAAAAATATTCCATTATTGAATTGACTTCTTTTTAGTTATCGAAAACTGAAAAACCAAATGAGTGGTTGGATGGAAGGACCTTTAGCCACTGAAAATGTCAATATTTCTGTCAAAATTAGACTTTTTTATCCAACAAAACCTGACCTGCTAGCAGAACTCATTTTTTTTTAGCAGAACCTTGCCAGGAAAACTGAGGATGAATTTAGTGCACTTCTAAACTGGCTTCATAATGATATTTTATCACTTGAGATTAGGGCTGTGGATTAGTGCGAGTTGTTCCTGCATCTGCAATAGCCCCCAAGCCTCAAGACAAAATCAGAAGTTTGGATGGGTCTGAATGTGTTTACATCAGCACCTCATGCTGCAGCTGGCAAATTTGTATCTTGTTTCTTGCTTTTTTCTTTTCAGCACATGCCCAGAAATGAATTGTGAACAAAAGCAACAGGATTTAAAGAAAATGAAAATCTGGATTGGTTCTTCAGTACCATGGCAGATTCCATATTTTACACTATCACCTGAAAAAAACAAAATGGAATAAATGGGAAATATCTCACATGCCATGGGACAAGCATCACATGAACCCTCTGCTAGTCCCTCCACCAAGTTCTGTCATGACTGAGGAATGACACCAGAAGCAACAGAACAAATACTGGAGCAGCAGCATGTGCCATGTATTGTGTGCTTTACAAACCTTCCCTTACATGTAGGTCTGGAGACTTTACTGATTGCCATCCAACCCTTTTTCATCCTTTAGCTCACTGCTGAAGTTTGCGTGGTAGGAAGTCAAAAGAATTCAGGTTGTTTGATCTCTTCATAGTGAAAAATGAGCTATGCTGTCAAAAAGTGTTATTCTGTACAGGTCACCTCACAGAGATCTTTTTATGAGCTATAAACCCAACTGTAGACTTTGGGAACTAGTTCCTTATGTGGATAATGAAATTGCCTAAAGGCTCCAGCCAGGACAGAGCTGTCTGTGTGCATAGTGCAAAACCCATAATCTCCAGGAGATGAGGGAGATGATGATCTTCATTTCAGACAAAGTAATCAGTAGGTCAGGTGGTTAAAAGGGGGAAATCAGAGAGAAGGCCATGTAATGTTATGAATGTCAGTTAGTGCAGATGGATTTTTTTAACTAATTCAAGGCACACCTACAATCACTGCAGGGTTCTGGGTTCTTAGAGCCCTTAATATTACCTGTATCCATTAAATACAAACAGATCCATGCTGTTTCCTATTGGCTTCATACATGAGGCAGTGACTGTGCCTAATTTACTGCACAGATCTCCCTAGTATTTCTGTTACTTTTCTATGCAGATAGCTCTCCATACCAACAAATGAATGTCATCTTCTAACATCTATATGGATGAGACATGGCTAATGGAAAAAGGAAAAGGCCAGCCCAGAGACATTTCTGACAAGATCAAGACTTGGAGACCATGCAGCAGCCAGCATAGATGTTGTCTGCTAACAGCTTAAGTTCCTGTTGGGAGCTCAGGAGCTGCATTACTAAATCACTGCTTTTGTTGTCTACTATATATCTGCCTCATAGTGGTGCTAGGAAGATTTTACACCTGGGAAAGATGAAATGTTCACTGCTGGACACAAAGAATGTCCTGTACCAAGAACAGTGGCATTCAGCTAATATCAGCATTTCATCTCTGTTTTATTGGATCACTCTTTGGTTTCTTGGCTTCAAGACAAAGGGCTAATTTGCTCCACTGACTTATGCCCTGTATAACCCCATTGACTTCAATGACATTACATGAGGTTTAATTCAGCAACAAATTATGCCCAGAAAGGTTGTTCATAAACGGTTCTGTTCTTGGATATGAACCCTGACTCTAATAGTTTATTTGTTCTCTTTTTACAGACCATCAGATCCAAGATAGCTGAATAGTTGCATCTCTAGTAGGACATGGTGCTGGCAAAGTTTTTCTTGCAGTACAGTTCAGTAATTTACTATCTGCTAAAACACCACCAGTTCACATACTATTAACTAAGCTTCTCTCACAAAGCACAGCAGTTTCACAAACAATACCTACAACTGATCTTTTAATTGTATTCAGTTACATCCCTTAAATGTCTAGGGAACTCCTTTGATATAAAAGTAAATCCTACAACATTTTATCAGATGAGCCCGCTGATTAAAAGTGTGCCTTAAAGCTGGAAGTTGTTCTGTTTTAAATACAAATGGAAGTTTGTTTCCCATGAGATTATCAGAGTTCATAAAATAAACCTTTTCTTCTCCCACATTTATCTAACCCTTTGCTTGGTACCCATAATAATTTTGGTTTAATTTTAACATCACATGAGTTTATGAGTCTATTAGTCTTCCTCTTTTTTAACCAAGGAATTTATTAGTTCTGATACAGTGACAGCCATTCAAGATTTATCTTTTAATTGCATCAGCCATAGGGGACATTCACTGAGAGCTGATATTTAGAACAGAAAGTGGTAGTTTTTGTTTTGAGGACAGTAAGTGGCCTGAGCCCATGGTGACTATAGAGACCCCTGGGCTGGAGACAAGGAACGTGCTTCTTCCTCAGTGGACTCATGTTTCCTGTAGGAAGAGCACAGCTCATCTATGCATGTAGCAGAGATTTCTTGGGGATGAGTCAGCTAAAATTTTTACTGAATTTCCACATGGAGAAAGGACTTTAAAAAAAACCAACAACTATCAACTTTGTTATACTGCAAGATGCATTTCTTTGACCTTTTTTTTTCTATAAGAAAAACACACTGCCATGTACCTACGTACAGAACAAAATAAATTCTAAACAAAACTCTCCACTGAACACACTCCTCTCCCCGGAGAAGATGAGAGAAAAAAAATACAAACCCCAACAGTAGACATTAGTCACATCACTTAATATTTTTCTGGGAAGCCCTGAAACAGTGCAGTGCTGAGTGCAGTATGAGACTTATACACACAGAGCAGAGTCCTCCTTATTCAGTATCTCAGGAAGTTTTTTGTTTTAGGAAGGGAAGGAACCCTCAGACATAGAAAAGAGAAAGAGTATGACTGCCTTAGAAAATTGGTTTAAAACTAGAAAAGCTATATTGAAAACTCATATTCCTTTGCATATCCCCACCCCCTTTCTTAAATTTGTATTAACTGAGCTTTCTTTCATAAACCATGTAGCAATGAACAAAAAACAAAGCCAAACCAAACCAAAACAAAAATAAATAGGTGCAATAAAGAGAAGATGGAATCTGGATCCCACATTCATCCAGATTAGGTGTCTACATCTGTCCTATTCACATTTTAATGCTGTAGTACAGGTCTCTAGAGGAGAAGGAACAATTAACGACACTCTGGCTCATTTATACATGTAGTGATTATTGCCTGCATGTTTTTATGAACCTCATTTTCTGAAGCTTGAAAAAATCTACTTTCTAGCTTTCCCTGATATGTCTATACCTGAGTATGAATTAAAGTTGCTCCTCTAAAAGTGACACATTGCCCATTGCTGCACCAGGTCCCTGGCTGTTACTTAGATGGAATCTGATGACCACTTTTATTTACAATGACCTCAAATGCTTAAATTTTATTTTATTTTTTTTCATCTAAAAACATCTTCATAAACACATTCCTTCTGCCAAGAAAAAAAGAGGTGGAGCAAAAATCTAAAATAAATCAGCAATATAGCAGAATTACTGAAGGTTTGGCAATGAGATTACTTATGGAATTAAGTTAATGCAACTTAATGTCTTATTATAGCCCTATAATGCAAACAAAAACGTTGATAGGATATTCCCTACCCAAGTCAATGGTGTCCTGTTACACTGATAGAGACCCTTAGCAAATCCTGAGTTTTCTGTGAGTGAACTTCTAGACTTGCTCAAAATGTCAAGTGCTGTGATCAAAGTTTATCAGAATTGGTATTGATCAAAATCCTGTCTTACTACTTTTTCCCCCTTCTTTTATGGAGATGAATGTTTTCATACACTGCAAATAACACTAAACTTGGGAAAAAAGCTGTTATATGAAAACCCATCAATCCTGGTCAAGGCCCCCACCTTTCTCTTGTAAAGCAATATATATATAGATAATTACGAGGAGTTATCTTTATTAAGCTGGACACCTGAAACAAAAGAATGACAGCAAGGAAGAAACAAATACTAAAAGTGGGTGAGATCTGAATGGGTTAAGGTGATGAGAAGAAGGCTCAAGATGAAGATGAATGAGTTAAGGGTTAGGGAAACAGTACATGGTCTTGCCTTCATTGAATAAGTGTGTTTTACTCTATAACTTTTTTTTTATATGTCAGAAGAAATGGACTTTAGTCTTAAAAAACACAAGCCCATTGTGTTTTTTTGTGAAAAGATGTCCCAGCATCTTCTGAAACAGCTGAAGATTGTGTATATACTTTTAATTTTAAAATTTTTGCAGGATTCTACAAACACTGTGGTTTCAACACCTGAGAAAAACATGAGCTAGTTCAAGCAATAATAATGCAGATTTACATGTAAGTTACTTTTGGCCCTGGGAAATTTTTATTGCAAAATTGTGATGTTATATCTCTACTCATGTGCAATTCAATAATCTTTCTTAAGCTTACTGCACATATAAAGCCTTCAGAATGTTATGCATTTAAGGAACAGTGTTTCTTTAAAACTGATTTTTGAAGGCTGGAGGTATATATATACACATTATGAGCAACTGAAGAACTAGACAATTACTATCTAGAAAGCGTCCAGTGTACTGATTCTCAGAAAAATCATACTCATTATTTAGCAGAAAAGGTGAGACAGAGACCTTTCTCTCAGTATCTGTAGAATTAAGTCAGTGTCATGAGGGTTCTAAAGCTTCTCCCTGCAAAAACCTTTTCAAGAATGATTTCAGTGCCTGTAGCAGTACCATGTTCGTGAGTGGACATCAACGCTAGAGTTTTATATAATGCTTAAGCTATGTTCCATGGAAACTACTCTGTTGAGGGACACCTTTATTTGTGCTTGCGTTTAACATGATGAAAACTCTGTAATTCTTCAAAGTTTCAGTGTATTTAATCATAAAAGGAACATCAGAAAACTATTGATTTCAGGCCAGATTTCTGATGGGGAACGTTGGCAGTGTATCCTTGAAGTAATTTTTCTACAGAATTAACTATCTGTGTGCTTTCTGAAAAGAAGAATTCATTACTATGGCCAAGTAACTTTATTGTGAACAATAAAATAATTATTAAAGAAAGACAGTGTTAAACTGTCATGTTCATAATAATATTTAGAGGCCAATTGGGAAATTTAAAATCAAAACATAATTTCTTAGCCTATGTGATTGTCAAATTCTTTTTATTTCTTAAGCTGAAAGCTGCTTCAGAAGTTTTTGATTTTTCCTTTCACCAGGCACAGTAAAAACATGAATTATAAATACAGATAAACCTAGATACATTGGAAAATAGAAATGTGATAAAAATTGCATTTATTTCAATGAGAACATCATAATCTTTTTAATATCAGCTGTCTAGAAGGTGCTCAGCATAAAGTCAGTCTTTACTTCTCAGTGGACTATTACGTTTCTGGAGATTTACTTTTGAATAAGCATTTGAAGCTGATGGTGAAGGGCAGCTAGAATGCTTTCGTTTGAAATGCTGCTGGGCACTTGAGACTGGTTCTGCCTTGCTCAGGGCAGCCATTCCCTCAGTGTTTTCTCTGGCTAGCTTTTTCACCTGATGAATTGAAGAGACCACAAGGGCACTGAAAATCACAGCACTGTGGTTTGTCAGATAAGAGCTGGGCAAAACTTTAACACCAGTAGCAAGCAAGAGATATTTACCTGTTTTGAAGCTGTATTATGGACACCCAGCTTGACCTAAATTTCCTGAAAGTTTAGGAAGACTTTTCTGCAGATCTGAACGAAAACTTGCTACAAATCTTCCTAGGTATTTCAGTGTGACCACATGACATTTGCTGCATTCTCATGATTTCATCTCACAGCTAATGTGTAGGATAATATTTTTCCTGCTTCAGACATCAAATACAACCCAAAATACAGGAGTCACCAGGTTGTATGAGACGGAACCAGGGATTTCTTGTTGCTGACCTCTGTGTTAACCAAACTGCAGAGCATCGTGTAGATCCAGGCTCAGTACTGAACCCTCAGGAGGCTGAAACAGGTATGTCTCAAGGGGCAGAGAGGAGGCCACAGGAGGCTCATCTGTGTTGGTTCCCAGATCACAGCTTAGAGCAATTATAGGACTGGGAAGCCAGGGAGGGAAATTCTTCACCAAGTGCATTCAGCAGATACTGGCTGCAGCTCAAGTGCAGACTGAAGGCATTGATGCTGCAAAAAAAGCCCTGCTAAAACCCAGAAAACTTTTAATTTTCACTTTTCTGCTTTTGTAGAATTGTCTCCTCTTTACATATTCTCACTTGATGGGGGCTAAAGGATATATTTGGTTACATATTTTTGTTAATTCCATCCAAACTGAGGCTGTGGGAAGTTCTGAAAATGGAAAAGTGTATTTCTCTGTTTCCTCTCATGGCATAGTTCTGAAACCCAATTTGTCAGTGTTAGAGCTCTGGTTGTACAGGGGTCAACAGTGTGCAGTGACTGCTGTTCACATCAAAGGGATTTAGCCATTAGAGCTGTGCAGATTGGGAAAAATCATCCCATTTATTTTTAAAACAAGGCCAGCTGCCTCTATTCAATTGCCAACAGCAAAACAACAAAACAAAGAATGAAGTTGAAACAAAAAAATAGAGAAGGCTATAAAATATTTAACACACTGGTCATTCTGTTAATAATAGTAATGGATTATTAAAGCACAAGTGTATATGTGTCAGGATGTGAGCATTGCTCTGAAAGTTTGACAGCAAGAAAACTTATGTAAAAAAAATGTTGGAGCTTTCCCGCTCTCTTTTCTTCTGGGAATGCTTTGGAATGGTTTAATTGTCTGGCTTTGGTATCTCACTGCCTTTGGCAGCAGTAGCTTTTCTTATCATTGTGTCTAACTGTGTGTCACCTTTTCTAGACAGACATAGGATTAGGATAAGAAAAATTGGTTCTTTATGCTGCAAATCTAACAAAGCCACAGACTGCTCACAGCTCACCAACTGAATGCCTAGCATTTAAAATTGAACTGCATTAGGTGAAACAGCTGATTAAAAATGCTACTCACTCTTCTGAGGGGCAGTAGGAAAAAAAAATGCATGTTTGAAGTTTGTGCAGATTGTATAGGGGAAAATATTTTGATGGTACAAGAGAACTCTGAATTCCTGGTAAACAAACACATATGAGTGCTTCTGTTCAGTGAAAACCCGTCCCTCCATGTTGAGGCACCCATATGGCAAGTGAACCTCGATGATGTGAGTGTGAACACCAGGCCCTCAGATGTAGGAAACAGAAGCACTCAGAGGATAGTAAGTTGAGGATGAGAAAGTGAGTTATATGTTGTTGTGTCTGCCAGCTTCTCAGGATTGTGGTCAAGCATGAAAATTCTCTAAAGTTCACAAGGGAAGCACAAGGAATTTGCTCTTCTCCATCATTACATATTAGATTAAGTTAGAGCAATGCTGTCACATAAATGGCAAGAGCCAGAACATATCATCAGAGGTGAGAGAGACTTTCCAGCAGCAACTGACTCTT
>NW_009953496.1:2802650-2812610 GCF_000747805.2 Chaetura pelagica | reverse complement strand
CTTTCCCTGTGATGCTATTTATTTTCCCTGTGATGAATTACTGTTTATTCGAAGGCTTTGATGGCGGTCACAGGGTCAGAAAGCTTCATGGTACATGACAGCTTTGGCACTACTCTGGCTTAATGGCAGCAGTCATGGTGTAACAGCCTAATAATGCTCTGATCAAAGTGCTCTCACGACGGCTGGCGACAGCAGTGTTGACAAGGCAGATGGATGTATGAAATGCAAAGCGCACAGCTCAGCTGAAGCAGCAATACAGCAACCACGACAGTCAAGTTCTTCAGCTTACAAAAAGAAAACCAAATAAGGTATTCATAGGAAGAGCTCTAGAGGATGTCATCTAAGTGAATAGGACCCAAAGAGATAGGATGCTGATTGATTATTAAAACACGGTAATAGTTATGCACAAGCCCAGTGGGAACTGTGTAGTAACAGCAGAGCAACAAACAGAGCTCTTTGACAGAGCTGCCAGGAAGGTTGGGAGGAATCTTTGCCTGTGCTCTATGGCTCTCTGTGCCTGTGCACAAGATGGGAAGGTGGGATATCTGACAGGACAGCATCTCTCTCTGGCAGTGCATGTAAGGAAGATGAGAAAGAATGAACGTATCTTAAGCAAATAGCTCCCTCAAGCCTCATGCTCTGGAGTAAGGAAACAGAAGTATCTCAGTAAAAACACAAAGCAGTCTGCATGGAGTGCTCCACATCATTACATCTCCCTAGGTTCCATACATCTAGCAAATGCATTGCTTAGCACAAACATTTTGCTCTGGGTGCACCGTGTAACAGCATCAGGTGTCAGGGGGGTTTCAAGGTCAATAAAACCTCTTCCTGTGGCATCTAATGTTTAAAGTGACTGAACTCAGCTCATGTTTCAACGCTATTTTTCCTCTCTGCATTAGCCTACTGCAGGCTTTTTCCACCATTGTAAACTATAATAAAAGATGTGTTTCGGTGTCTCCTTTTACATTCAGCAAAATCAGCTAAGAGTCTTCAAAAAGCAAATGCCAAAGCGCTCTATGAAACCTTTCCTGCAAAAGGAGAATCACTGGAGAGTTTAAAGGAATATCACACCATGCAGCCTAGGCTGGTACAAAGAGAGATTACTTTCTAGAGCCTCCAAGAAGGACAGTTTGAATTCCAAGGTCAAAGGCACCTTTCTCTTTACAGTCTCTTTGCTGAAGGGCAAGGGGTCACTTCCCTGTTTATTCAGCACAAAAAAGAGGGATCTCCTTGGCCCAAATGGGAATAACTTGAAGGTAAAGGTCTCAGACACTGTCTGGGGTGGCAGAAGACGCGTTAATAAATTCTGCACTATGTGTGACCAAAAAAACTTAATCTTTTTAGCTGTTGCTTCCAGTAACATCATATCTCACGAGGCATTTGGGGCGAATGACAAATTACAAAGAGAGAACATTCTCGGAAAGGCCGTGTCCTCAGAGCCTGTGCCTCATTGCAGAGAGTTAAGTGGATGAGTTATATCTGACAGTTTATGAACCTTGTTAATATAATGCACTACCTGGGAGTGTGCCAGCCACAGCGATCAAGGAAGTCTAAATTAGACCTCTGCCATCGACAGACATCAGATGCCCATTTGAAACTAAATATCTCATCTGAACCAGGCACATCTCTCATTATCCTCTAAAGCAGAGATCATCAGCTTGAAACTCTGTGTGGCTCTCAGCAGCCAGCACACACCTCTTCCCTAGATCTCAGTAACTGGCTGTTTAACATGCTGACGTGGAAGCTGCTCTGGTAGGAATAGCACAAGTGACAGCAATACTTTGACTTGTTAGTCTTCCTGAAAAATGTGAAGCTGTGGGTTTTTTAAGCCACGTGTGGTGAAGGCTGTAGCTCTGTCATCTGTTCCAGGCACAGGTCGCTCGGGGCAACCCATCCAGTGGCAGATTGGGACACCTTGGCCACTGCAGGAGAGGTGAGGGGAAGCTTCTGAACCAGCAGGGAAGCACAGTCTCCATCCAGGCTCCACATGAGCAATGGACTGCATGACGTAATAGAAAAGGCCACAGCCATTTTCCTTCTTCTTTGACAGCAGCACACGCAGTAGCCACCATGCTGGTATCGAAGCTGTTTTCTTTCTTCATCCCTGAAAATGCTCTGCCTTTCTTCTTGCCTCCAGAAGCTGCCACTTCGCTGATGCAGAGCCACAGTGCTCCCTAACACAAGCTTCAATACAGTGCAATCAAGTTTGGATTTTTCTTTCTTTTTTTTCTATTTTCCTCACAAAATCTGCACAATGGAGATAAGAGTCCCTGTTTCACCAGGGCACTGTAAGATTCTAGTCATCATTATTACTTTGGTTTGAGATTTTGGATGGCAAGCATGAAAAGTGCTACAGCGATGTATTCTATCCAGTTATTATTTCATTATATTAGAGTACACTGCAAAGAATAACAGCAATGCATTAATGTTTTAAATTGTGTTTATATTTAATTCCTGTATTCAAACAATTTATAATGTCTTTTATTTATTTATTTTTTAATTCTTGGACTCAGCTCTGACAGAGAATCTTTGGTAGATAGAGATTTGGTGTTATTGACTTGAACAGATGCACAAAGTCTTTGAACAAAGGAGAACAATGTAATATCCTACTGAGGGTCAGAGATGAAATGATTCTTAGGTGTTTGGTTCTCCTACATCACCAGTTCAGTGCCAAAAATGAGAAGCATGACCTTATTTCATCTGGTTCTATTGCCTTGGCAGGAGAAAGGAAAGGGAGGATAATTTAATTGGCCAGACATGAGAGAATGTAATATGATACTGTGCAATGAGGTCCAAATTGCACAGCCATCTTTGAAGACAGCAGAGCTGTGCAGCTGCATAACAACACTAAACATTATGTAAAGCCAAAACATGTCATATTTAATGAGATTTTTTTATTCCCTGGTTTCTTATCCATCCACTTTAAGTAGGCAAAATTCTACTGATATATTTAAAAATTAATGAAAGAGGTACGAGTTTTAGGGAACACATGCATAGTGATTGATTTCGACCTCTCAGAAGAAGGAAGAAAAGATCTCTTATTGCGGGTCAGTTGTAATCATGTTTTGAATTCAAGAGCTTTTGCCTGGAATGTTATCTATGATTTAGCAAGCAAACAAAGTTGTACCTACTAGCAAGCATCAGGAGAATGTTCCAAAAGAAGATGAAAACCAGTCATTGCAGTATAATGCACAGGAGAACTGCTTGGAGGAAAATGAAACAGCACCTGAATGCACAAAGTGTGTTGTCAGAGGGGAAGGAAGAGCTTCCAGCACAGATGGAAAAAGAAACCAGGTGCTCAGGTGCACACAGGCATGCTGACCTGCCCTTCATTTTTCACTGGTGTCCTAATGGTGAAGTATATAATCTAACATGCATAAGAGAATACTAGGAATTCGGAGATACGCCCATCCTGTCTAACAACTGTCTGTTACATCTACTTTAACCATGAGCACCTTAAATCATCTACTGACACACAAGAGACACTAAAGTTTGGCCCTATCTCTATGTAGATAATTTGGCAGAGTGTGAAGACATTGTGCTTCTTCAAAACTCATGGGTTAGGAGGCTAAGTTAACTATTTGGGGTAATTATCAGGTCAACGGCTAGGGAAATTACAACATTATTGAACTAAGATATTTATTTCTGAACCCATCCTGCTTTGCAAAAGAGACAAAATTAGGTGCCTTCACCAACTGGTTACTTTCTCCTTCCTCACCTTTCCTTGTGCTGTTTTGAATGTCATATCTGGAGCACCATGGGTGATGCCTTTTTGCATAATCTGTGAAGTTAACAAACAAGCAGTAAAAAATCCCCAACACAAACCTTACCTTATTCATCTGAAATATAACATAATCAACAATATCAGTCTTAAATACCTTGGCATTGCCAGGTAAACATATAAATAACTCTCTGTTGGGGGAATTGAGACAGAATCTGACAAACACTTGATGTCACTCTGTGGAAAAACTTCACTTTGAGCTAGCAAACAGCCCTTACCAGCTATTTTGGACTTCTGCCTTCCATAGTGACAAGGTGACAGAGATGATAATTGTAGCAAAAATATGTATGTCCTACTGTTACGAATCACTTAGTGATCCATTTTACCAAATTCTGCTCTGTGATTTAGTCAGGAAGTTTAGCAAGTTCTTCCTCACTTAGACCTATAAAAGAGGAAACAAACTGTGCAGAGTGGGTAAGTATTTTGTATTAAGTAAACGTAGCAGAGAAGACCAATTTTTAAATTGAACAAAGGACTTAGGAGCTATTGATGACCTTTAGGTAGAGAAGTGTGTAAATGAGTTTGAAAGTGAGAATTAAGAACTTTTGACAAAATTTTATCTTCTCTAAACATCGTATCTGTTTGGGCAGCTTGTTACGGATGAGCTACACTTTCATGAACTCACAGATTTGTTTGTTTTCTCATTCATGTTTTGTGCAGTAGAACACTAACACTACCTTTCCAATGATCAGGAAGATACATGGCTCTTGGAAAATCTATAACACGGCATTAGGGGGCAAGAAATCATCAATCTGCAGTAAAACAAGTCTGCAGCATGAGCATGGAAATGTACATGGTGCAACACATTAGGTATGCAAGGCCGGAGACATTGCAGAATTCATTTTGAGTTATAGAAAAAAGGAGAAAAAGAAAACAGAGACTGAAAAACCTCAACATTTTATGCCAAGACAAATGAAAGAGCATCCAAACATTTAGTGAACAGAGGCTGGAGTGGCAGCAGGCTTTATTAGAGATAAAAGGTATTATTTGCAAGGTTTGACATAGAAATGTGCTATGTAAATAAAATAGACCCTTTTCTTGCATGTCTAAAAAACAGAGGTGACGCAGGTCCAAAAAGCAGGTCTCTGTTTCCCACAGAACTGAAGCAGATCAGATAAATTAATAATAATGAAGAAAGAGGTTAAAATTGAAGTTGAAAATGCCAACAAAGTGCTACAGGTTGTGTCTAAATTATGAATTTGGCAAAGCTGATGAAATCTGATGGTCTTGGTCCCTTCACTTGGATGACCGGAGACCTGGCTGAGACAAGCATGGCTCCTGCATAGCACATGGGCTGAGATTTTTTATTTCGGTGGAATCCAGGGCACCAGGAAGGAGGAAATAAGTGTGTGCTTAGGTCTGAGATAATTCTGGGCATATGAGAGTGGAAATCTTTCTTTCACAGCATTCACAGTCCTTTGTTCACATGTTCAGATGCCCACTGTTCCTCTGCAATGAAAGCAGCAAATTTGCAAAGGCAGGTGACTGCTTACGTGCCCAGAAAGCCCAGGTGCTTGCAAATTTCTCATGAAAAGTCTGAAAAATTGCCACCAAAAGCATGATTGCATGAAAAAGTGTTAGACTTTATGCTTAGTGTGTGCCTGACTAGCAGGTGCTTGCCTCTGGATTTCGCTCTGGTCTTCAGCATCCAGCATTCTAGCCAAGAAGGAAGATATTAAACTACTGGGCAGCAAATAGATTTGAAGCCCTGCTAGTATTCAAAGAGATCTTAATTGAATGATTTTTGAAGATATCTACTTTACCTGAAGGGTGGAATCTAGCACAAAATTCTGCTTTGAGATCCTTTTGTTCCTCATTCTGATAATTCAGTCAAGGCCTCATGCAACTTTCACACAATATCTGGACAACGAGTCCCCATTGGTCTAATTTGAAACTGAGTCATCCTAACACTCTTCCATGCTCTTTTGGAGGCATTCTTCCAAATTCTTCTTAGCCTTCTTTTTAGGTCATTACATTTTTGTACCAAATATGCAGGTCCTGATGATGGAATATTTTTTTTCATCATTCCTATATTGATTTACTCAATCTTGAGGTCTTATTGAGCCCATTAAGTAGTGCAGTTGTCTTCATTGTCCTTACTGCTGCCTCAGTGAATCACAGTCTTTCTCTGTCAAGGTTCTTCCCTGATAACGATATTTTTTTGGTTCATTTAGGGTGGTCATTTGCGTCTTTCTCACGCACTCTTTTGCTTGGTTTAATGATCTATGGCTTCTTCATACTGATATAGTTTTTGACAGATGTTATCACAGGGAGGTACAATATTGTAAAGTATCTTTTGTCTTCCATATGTCAAACGCAGAAAGATGTAATCTAGGCACACATATACTCTAATATTGATTTAGCAGCAGTTTTTAGAGCTAACCTTAACATAACCTGTTGTTACAACTGTGGTATGCATACTAACTTTTTAATACTTTCCAGTCACATCATCTTTGTAATTAATTATACACATTTCCAAAACCAGCAAGGTAACATCAAGGCAAGCATGGTGCTTAGTGAGGGATTAATGGAATACTAATGTACAGATGTTTCCTTAAAGAGGAAAATATTCTTGCTTGTGGATTCATTCTTTGTCACTCAGGGGACTGGGCATGATAGAAATGTCAGACCAGTCTTGCCCTCAGGTTTCACTTGTTCAGCATTGTTCCAGCAGCTTCTGAAATTTTCATCTCCAGAATCATGAACATAATGGACAACAATTATAATTATCTTCCCCTTTTTCCCCCATGAATGTGAAAAATAATGCTATTTAGCTTTCCTGTGTAGTCACTGCTAAGATGCAGGCATCTGTAGCATGAACAAATCTTACCACTTACTTCTAAACCATCTAAATTAGGTTGGGATTAATCTCTCTAGAAGTATCTGTTTTTTTCTATGTCTGAGAAAGAAGCCCCATTGCTGTCTAGGTTCAGTTAAGATACTAACTTTTAGCTAACTGAAGCCTGATGATTTGAGGATAATCATACTCTAGCAGAACAAAGCAGGAGGTGCAGAGTTTCCATATGCCTACAACAGTCTTAAAAATCAACTGAATTTAGAACACGCAAAGAATAGAGGACTGACACTCCTTCAGAGCAATCTGGACCTCTTTTTATTCCAAGTACAAGCAAATGAAGTGTTTGAACACGGAGAGGCAGAAAATCCTGGCTCACAGATGGGGTGTGTCTGGAGTAGTGACTCCAAATCTACAGTTCATAGTGCATAATTAGCTCAGTGTGGATTCCCAGTTTAATGTGGCAGTTAAAAACAGATAGTGTTATTTAAATGGGATGAACTTGGCATCAAAATGGGAATGTTACATTTGGTCTGTATTTGACAGTGGTGCCACTCATATTAGTTTCAAAATACTTTTCTATATCCACACATCAAAAAGGATTTTGAGAAAAATAGAGAAGGTTTGGAGAAGAATCTTGAGAAAGATTAGAAGACTAGGAATATAAGTAGCTCACAAAGTAGAGAGGAAATTTAGCAGTTTACATAAGAAAAGAAGATTAAATTAAATCACAAATCATAAAAACAGGAAGCAAATTTCTAATGACAGGAAGCTGCAGTTTTTCAGATAAATGTATTGTAAGCATCTGGACTGAAAGCCAGAATTTTACAGTTGAATGTAGATTTTAACAATTGTGGCAAGCTTTCCCTCATGGGACATTCTAAGATAAATATTAAATGTATTTCTAATGGCAGTTCGAGCAGGAGTTAATTCAGGCGATTTCTATGCCCTGTATTATGTATGAGGTCAAACTAGACAATCACAGCATTTTCTTTTGGCTTCATGATTTACGACTCTAATATGGTACATATCATATTGCATGCAGCAATGTTAGTATATAGTAGTATTTTTGAAAGAAATTAATTCCAGAAATGGGGACAAATGACCCAAGAAACTTGTAGTGATACAAAAGTATTTGTAACCAGTATCTAGCTCATTTAGGTATGGTGGAGTACAATTATCTTCAACTGTATTATGATTTCTTCTATTCTTTTATTCTTGAGTAAATTAACTTCAATTTGCACATTCAGTAATGAGTAGCATGGCGCATATTACACCATTATTACTATACCTAATTCACTACACAGGTAATTTGCTTTGCTATTTATGTAAGTGCTGAATTAAATTCAAAGAATCCCAGGAGAGAAGTAACCAGCTTACTCCAGACCTTGGTTTAATAATTAATAAAGAAATATGGTGAAAGAAGGCACACCTCAAAAGCTTCAACCCTTATGTCAGGAATTGCGTAGAAATCTCCAAAAAGGAAAAAATACTATCTCAGAACATACTCCTAAAGCAAAATGCAGGCAATTTAAAGAAGATAAAGAACACTTGGGAGTAGGGCAAAAAGAGGAGTGTGAGGGAACATGTCATCTTGACTCCTTCTTTCACTTCTTCCTTGTCTTTTAATTTTTGATTTATTGCAGAGCATAATCTGACTGACTTCTCTGTTCTACAGAGGGACATAGATTAGTATGAAAGGTGCAGGGGGATGAAATTTCAAAATAAGCACTGTTCCTCTGGCAGGAGGTTGCTAGAGGCAAGCACTGCTCCTCTCCACCCACCATAGTGCCAGACATTTGTTCTGAAATGATGAGGTGCAGCGACTGAAGGCTACGAGTAGACTGGGGCAGCACACTGCTGGTAGAGCCCTCCTTCATCAGCAAGTAACCTTCATGAAACATATTAAAAGAAGTGAACTGTAGAGATAGCAGTGAAAGGGAGTCATACAGTGAAATAAATCAAGTGTCTCATGGAATAGGGCCATGCAAATGAGGTAGAGGCACCACACTGCCTAAAAACTGGAAATATTTTATCCTCATAAAATAGACTACATTCTTGGGAATTGGGTAATTAACAATGCAGGGAAAGATAGTCTGGCTATGGCTGTGTTGCTAAATAGAAAATGGTGAAGGGCCAATCTGTGACTTCAAGGCGAGATTGTGTAGTCTGGCTGTTGACTGCACAGCTTTGGTGCAGCTCCAACTAGTGCATAGGGGCTGTGCACAGGCTGCCTAGTGCTTAACTGGGACTCCCTATGAGTCCTACATGGTGAGACTTACACCTAGGAGGCAATGTCATCTTTGTTGTTTTCTTTTTCACTTCAATGTATCTGAAATAATCAGGGCATCATCAATGCCCAACAGAGTGAAGTTTGGTCTTCTAGTATACTATTGCCTTACTGTAAAATGGCTGTGTCATATCAAACCCATCCTAGGTTTTCTCATAGTGAAGGTGACAAGGCAAAAGAGACACAGCTGAAAACTTTCTTGTTTGATATTGATGTCTGCATTGAGATGTTCCCTTGATTTTGTCTTGTCTTTAACTCTGCAGTTATTCCTGGATGTAGAACTGAGGATTCTGTCATGTCCCTTGGATGTAGCAGAAGTGTAGGAGGGGGTGCTTGAGGGTTCAAAACATCTGGGAATAACACTGGGAAACTGTAAGCCTGAAAGGGCTAAACATGGTGCTGTCTTAGCCATTTTTCCTTTTGGAAGAGGTCTCTGAAAGGAGCTATCTCTGGAAATATGGGCAGGTACTGTCTGAGAAAATGCCTGCGGGAGTACTCAAAACAGAGGCAGAGTATAAGTTGAAGAATAAATAATGTAATTTATCAGGAGTCCAGTGATTTCACTCTCTCTGGCCCTCTTATTTTGAACACAGATATACCCTGAGTACACTCTGAACCTTTCAACAACTGTGATCCAAAGGTTTGTCAACGTACTCAAAACATATAGTGCTAGTGTTATGACCATTATTATTATTATTCTGCAAATCTACATGTGCATGTGTGAAAGAGAGGGAGGAGAGGCTTTGGTGTAAAGACGGAGGCTGTAGTTGTTGCTCCATTCTCCCTCCTTCTTACAGTTTATGAGTTTCTACATACAGGGAATGTATTTTCCTCTTCAGACTAACCATGGTGAAAAAGATGTTATGGGAAACACAGCCTGACAGCATCCAGTCATCAACTCTTTAAAGGCTCTGGTATCACAGCACACCAACATTGAGCATTAATCTCACCTCAGCTTTCTGTTCAGCTTTAATTTAGTAACTAGTTAACAGGGTCAAGGAAAGCTCAATGTAGACCCTAACATTGAAAAGAATGTAGCCTGCTGTGTCTGCTTAACCCTTCTGTCCTCACTAAGAGAAAAAAGCCAATGGACGT
>NW_009953496.1:2660160-2802639 GCF_000747805.2 Chaetura pelagica | reverse complement strand
ATTAGAACACACAAAATAATACAGCAACTTATTTAACCATTTTTGAGATCTAGATTAACTACAGGAAAACATACATAGCAGCAGCTGGTCTGCATGTAGTACTACTTGTCCAGATCTTCCTCAGAACTGATTAATATGAACTGTCTTTCCCACATATACCTTCAAGCCAATGAAAAGAAGTAATTCCAATGCATTTATTTTTCTTGCTCCACGTAAGCCAAGGAATTTACAACAAGGTTATAGGAGAGTAGCAGGTAACTGATTACCTCCCTTTACAAGTAGATAATAGTGAGATATAGTGAAGTGGTTTACGAGGAGGTCACTGTATTCTTATACTCTGTTCAGAATTTAAGAGCACAGGCTCTAAACCTGAATCAGAGACTGAATTTTTGTGTAATTTCAGGTAAGCAGAAAACATTGCAACTCATTAGAACCTGGCTCTCAGACACTACTTAATTCCTCTGACCTGAAGGAAAATAAGGTCATCTTAGAGAAAACTTGGAATATTTTAGAAATATTTTGGCAGCTGAGCCTATTTGCCTAAGAGTTTTCCACTACATGGGCACATCTGAGCTTGCAGCATCTCTTTCTCATTCAAGTCTGAGCTTCATGAGCTCAACATTACCACTGGTTTTCCCAGTTTACACACAGTTCTGCTGATAACATCATAAGATTACAACTTATCACACCCCCTACACACTCTGTATTTACTGTATTCAGTAATTGGCATTTCCAGAAAAAACCCAAAACAAAACAGAAATTAAAAAGCAAGTCTATTTCCTGACCTGTTAACAACTGCATTTTTACAGGCTCCATTCTTTCAAAATTCTGATATTATTTCCTGATAAAGCTTTTATCTCACATACATCTCTTCCTTATCTCTATTCTTATTTTTAAAGTGTCTGTGCACTAAAAGGAAGACATTTTAAAAACACTTGACTTCTTTTTAAAACACCTACACAGCAATCTGCATACAGAATTTTTTTTTTTCACCTTATCTCAAGGCATCACAAGTGTTTTTTCTGGCAGTCTTGCATGTTTTTGTTTCTTCCTTATTTTGTGCTAAGCTGTTCTTTGATTATGTTCAGCTGGGGGAATTAATTTCTCTCAGGACCCAATCAGGTTTTTACATCAATTAGGCTAATTGACAGAAGGTTTAACACATTTCTTAATTATTACTGCAAATACATTCTAAGAAGAAACCCCAAAGCACAGTGGTAAAAAAAAAAAAAAAGAAAGAAACAACAACAAAAAAAAGAAACATTGCTCTTTTTTTACTAAAATAACTTTAGTAACATTTTAAAGGTAAAACACCAGGAAAGAAGACTATCTCACCGTGGCTGAGACTGCTCTCTGCTAGAAAGTCTATACTGCATCAAAATGATCACCCAGTGCCTGATTGTGAAAATGTGAATAATCAGGAGAGAGTATAGACACATATAAAGGACATACATGAAGCCAGAAAAAACATAACTCACCACCAAACTACCAAAAAAAAACCCAAACCAAGCAAAATTTCCAATTTTGAAAAGGTCTACTGCTCCCCACACCCCTCCCCCCAGATTTTGTCACAGAACATCTGAAATTATTTTTGCTTCCACATTAGCTGCCTCAATCTTTTCTTAACTAAGGCTGAACCTTATTAAGCTAAGCCTAACACAGTTAAGCATTGAGCTTAGGAGACAGATTACATTATAATATAATACTGTATATTAAACTATAATTCTTTGTCTTCTGTTTCAATTTCTAGTGTTTTATATTAATACAAATAACAGGCTACTTGTGAAACACAAAGAACTGTCCTTTCTTGATCTTTCTGTCATTCTACCTCCATTTCCCTGTGCTCTGTGTGATGCTGCAGGAAGGTGACAGAAAAAAAGGCAGTTCAATACTCTTCAAAATAACCCACAGTTGTGAAGTATTTTCAGAAGAGGAACCCCTGAGGGAGATGTTTAACCTTAGTCTTTGCTGGTGCTTTGAACATCTGGCCACCCTACTTGATAAACATGCTAGCAGTGTTGGGGTTTTTTGAATGCCTGTGCTGCACTAAAACCAAACAAACAGTTTAGTGAATAAGAGCCCTTAGGGATGAAGTGTTTGAAGCAGTACAGAGCAGTTATATACATAAATCCACTGGACATATTTCCTGTGTAGTACATTTAAAATCAACACTCTATTACTTAACATTGCTCCACTGGAGTTGGAATCTGTGTTAAACTGCAGTAGTGCTTTAAAATAAATGGGCTATGTTGCAGTTTTTGAGTGTGTGCGTGAATATTAGGGAAGAGGCCGTAATGTCTTTAAGGGCATATGGTACCCACTGAATCCAACTGTCTAAATGCCATTCTCTTTTCTTTACACTGCAGCACCACCATCTCTTCTCTTTAGCATGGGACCTATGCCCCACACCTGTCCTCTTGAAAGCTTTTCCCAAGAACCTCCCTCAAAGGTGTCATAGCAAGCACTTTTTTCCTTTCAAGCTCCTCATTTTGAATACTGAGGAAGATGATTTTTTTCCCATCACTAATTAACCCCAACACAGTAATGCCTAATTTAGGCCACAATATAGCCTTACAGTTGTTTTCCAAATATCTTCTAGCTCAGGTGAGAGTTTACTAGTCATGAGGAGAGAAAGGACAGAAGGATGCCATAGAGTTAAGGTAACTCCCTGTTAGCTGGTGCTGCTTTGGGGATTTTCAGGAGTGGAGCCGTTAGCTTGGGACCCCAGACTTTGCACCACATGCCATAGTTAATGTAGGATTAACAATGGATAAATTCAGTACAATTGCAATTATTTCAGTACCTATCTTACTATCCATGAGAGCTACCCCCTCCCTGTGATGACAGGCAGGATTTTCTGTGCAGATCCTGCTGAGTGACAACACATTCTTTTGAAAAATGAGAACTCCTCTTCCCTCTATTCATTCTAGCTCAGATACTCATCTCATTTTCTCTTAGTAGCCCTAAACATTTTTGATCCTTACTGCACGTTGTCTTCAGCAGAAATGCATTATTTTATTTTACACCAGCTGTGTTAACTAGTGGGGTTTGAAAATACAAAGTATGGAGAGGTGGTAGTAGCAGACTTGCCCCTTTTGTGACTGCCAGTGCTTTTCTTTAAGTTTTTTTTAATGTGAGGAAGTATTGAAGGTCAAAGGTGAGTATAGGAAGCAAGAGGCAGTGCTGCAAATTGGATTATGCTCCATTAAACTTCATCCCTTGCCCTGACCTTCCCAAGCCCTCAGTGCTAAAGATTGTGCTCAAGGAATGAGAACAACCATGGCGTATGGTCTTTCTTGCAGGTGTCCTGTCCCTATATCCACCCTATGGATCTCCTCAGTTGTCTTTGTCCCCCTTGGTCTGCAATCTCCTACACCAGCCCCCCATTAATGGTGAGTTAGTGGAAGGCAGAAGCCAGGCTGAGAAAGGCTCTCACTCATTATGCGCCAGATGTCTTCACCCATCCACTGTCAAGGTCCCAGTGCTGACTGTCCTGAAGGTAACACACTGTGTCCAAAAATAGTGTGGAAAGCAAAGCCAACAGCAGATGGCTGGGAAAAGCTCCTTGTGAAGCAGTAGTAGGAACATGGGCCAGTCTAAGAAAAAGGCTGACACCCACTGTACCAAACCCTGCTTTGTCCCCTCTTATGGGGTGATGTAAGGTTTTTCACGTACATTTTGTTCTTCTTTTTCATGTGAGTGTATATGTCTGCCCAGAGAGGTTGCGGAGTCTCCTTCACTGGAGACATTCAAAACCCGCCTGGACACGTTCCTGTGTGATGTGCTCTGGGTGACCCTGCTCTGGCAGGGGGGTTGGACTAGACGGTCTTTCGAGGTCCCTTCCAACCCCTAGGATTCTGTGATTCTATGTGCAGAATTGCTTCCTGGTTCTGACCTCTCAGGCTTTTAATCCATTTTTAAACAATACTTGGGGCCATAGGAAAAAAGGGTAGGAAGCACATCTACTGCCTCTTCCAACTACAAAGCAGAGTCAGCCCTACGTATATTGTACCTGACAGATGTTTTGCTGGGAGAGTGGAAAAGTGTCTTAGAAAACCTTCCCTGGTAGCAATACTTTGATTAGTCTTGCTGATCTGTGTGAGCAACTCCTTACTTCCATGTTCAGCAGAGAAGTACTGTGTTGCTTCCATTTCTTCCTCATTGCAATTTAAACCAAAGATTTGCTGCCCTAGTAAAACTGGACATTGAAAAGTGTATTCCCACATGTTCACCTTTGAAGAATGAATTTGTAAAGCAGGTGGGAGAGGGGAGATTACTGAGTTCTGGCCCTTAATCTCCTATGCAGCTCCTATGCCTTATGCAGGGTCTGGTCCTGGATTCCAGTGGGGTCTGGGCTCAAGTCTTATGATTTGAGCATGGCTACCATCAGGCTCATTGCAGCCTTTTTGCCTCCACCTTTAATAAGCACTGGAATAATGAAATCAGGAACAAACACATCACCATTTTCTCTTTGCAGTGCCAGTATTCAGCTTTTGCATTTGTTCCTCAGCTGCATGGCTCTGAACTGCCATGGGATGGGCACTTCGGGGTCAGCAGATGATCAGAACCATGTTTCACAGCCAGACATCACCTACAGCTAACTGTAAAATCAGAGCACCTGTAAAACCAAGAGGCCAGGGGGGCATGGACTAAATATAGTTACCTAATTGCTCAATGTCAGCAAGACTGATAGTTCTGAAAAAAACCCAAAATATTAGATGTTAAGGGAAGTCTACGGGTGAAAGCTCAGGCAAATGCAGGCTCCAGGCACTCATAGGGTGAGACGCCAGTTGAGCAAAGGCAGCATATAGTTAATCATGCTGGCTGACAGTGGCATCTGACTGATGCTCTGAATCACCTCTGAGCATTCTCTATGCTGTCTGTGAAGAGATTTTACTTTCAGACACAGTCTCAATCTCACTAATCAAACATGAATAGCCCTACCCTGCCAAAGGCCCCCTTTAGATGACTAGTCTCTTTGTAGATCTATCTGCCAGAGCTGGTTCTGTGAAAACAGCAGTAATAGTGAAAGCAGAAATACAATAAATTAATGTTGCTTTTTGTTTGTTTGTTGTAGAGTGCAGAAATAATATTTGTATTTCAAAATGCTTCCATAGAATAAATTGCATAATAATTATTTAAGTCATGGATTATTGTAGTTTATCAGTCTCACTGATGGCAACTACAGATCTACTGGATTAGGCAAAAAGAAAATAAATTGCTTTAGAGGTTTTTATAGACTGATTGGAATGCTTTAATGTGCACTGCTCCCCAGCACAGCCAATTAGGTACAGCATTATCTTTAAAGCAATGTACTGTCCCGGATTTGAGTCTGGCACAAATAGAATATCAGTATTTAAATCTGTTTTCTAATAAACAATATTCTGCAATATGCAGCTTGAGAACAGGTAATTCTTTCTTTTTTTGCTTTCCCCCAGTGATAGAGAAGTGGTGCCAATTAAATTGTAGATGAGGGAGCCTGCAATCATCGTGATACACTTCAGCAGTTATAAATTGGTTAAGGCTCAAATCAATGTTCTGGTCCTCAATGCTTCTTCAATGTGTTGAAAATCTAGTTTAAATGCAAGAGACAGTTGTCCTTTACTGGGAAGTAAGTAAAAGACTTATTTTAGCCTTGAATGGTACTGGACTCAATTGAACTTTACTATCTTCCAGATGCTTAATAGAAAATACTTCAATTTTATGCTTTTAAATAGATCACATTTGATCAGAGGCTGTTCTGAGACTAAAGGGACCGCACAAGACTGACTGTTGGTCTGTTCTTGTGTCACTTGTGCAAATCCAGGAGGGATCAGTAATGCTTCAGCTTTATCCTTGCTTTATTATTTCTGAGAATTGCTTTCAGGTACTTCAGCACTAAAATGATCTTGTGACCTTTCATCAACAGATGGTGTAGTTGTTCCAGTAGCACTAGCAAAAACTGTTAGCTGTGTTGGCATGAGTGGTAGAGCTCAGCAGTATTTTCATTCTCACGTTTGATTTGCTGAAGAGTATGGATTCAAACTGATTGAAAATATTGGCCAGCTTGCATGAAGCTCACCAAGTTCGTTTTAGTTAATTATTTTCTAAAAGTCGTTTATATTCATTTCTAAAGACAGCATTTTGATTTTATCAATAAATAAATTTAAAAATTAAACACAGTATTTTCCTTTCTCTTGACTTTGAAGGGAACCTGAAAATCAGATGTTATGCATTTCTGAATGTGCTGCAGCACACGTAATCTTGACCTGTCATATGATAATTGTCTTTTTGTACATTGTATCCTAGGGAAAATCTTTGATATTGGAAGTTCTGTGGTACCTTGCATTTACTTCCAAGACAAATACTATAAATACTAATAAAGACCACCAGTGATAACAAATGTATTTAGAAATAAAACAATATTTGTATACTTCCACTGGATTTGACAAAATTATTATTCAAGATCTGAGAAAGCAGTTCAGACAAAATTGTTTTTCAGCAGAGTGGTAATTTGAATTTATATCTGATATTTCAATTTCTGGCATGGATAACATGTTTGCAAACAGCAATATGGTTCTTATTTTATTTTTGTATCAGAGAGAAATTCAAATCCTACTGCTTTTGAGGAAAAAAAAAAATTTCTTCTGATTTCCACTCATATCTTTTTCTTACATTTTTTGCAAATTAAACGCCAGTTTTTTCATTACACCAGTAGTTACACAGTGGCCATGCTCTTTGCTGTTTTCAGCTATATCTGATAAACGAATAAAAATGAAAATGTTAAACAACTGAGTATGAAGGTACAAAATTAGTTTGGGGGAATAAAAGAAAAAGGCATAGAAAATTGTATTGGGTATTGATACAATCCTACAGTATTTCCTGAGATGATGAATTACATTTAAAGAGTACTTAAGCATCCTTGTGAGAACCAGATTCTGTCCCTGGTATTTGGAATGTTTTATCCTGTTCTCCTTCATTCTAAACCAGCTATCATGGTTTAAGTGCTGATACGATTACATAATTTGCTTCCTTGTTCAAAAGCTGTTCACAATATGTTACTGCAGATTGTTTCCTCTCTAAACTTCTACTGAGACACGATCTAGAGTGACTTAGACCCTTTTTGCTTGGAATGATAAAAATAATACTTTATCAGCATGATCCATATTTATTTATCTCTGAGTGCATCATTCTGACTGTATAAAGAGAAGCAAAACTTGACAGTGATTTTCTGAGTGTTGCATTAGAAAACTGTAAATGCAAAGTTGTGGTAGACATCACAACTGGAAGCCCATTAGAAGAAGTGAGCAAATGTATTCATGTCAGAAGAGACTCTTAGAGGAAAACAAATGAAAAATCTGAACTATGATGTCATTAGCTAGAATGCAGCTCCATGGAGAATGACCTTGGAGTCCTGGTGGACAGTTATGCATGGAACAGCAATGTGCCCTTATGGCCAAAAAGGCCAATGGTATCCTGCGGTCCATTAAGAAGAGTGTGTCCAGCAGGTCGAGGGAAGTTGTCCTCCCCTTCTATTCTGCTCTAGTGAGACCACATCTGGAGTATTGTGTCCAGTTCTGGGCTCCCCAGCTCAAGAAAAATGGGGATTTAATTGAGAGGGTTAAAAGGATGATTAAGGACTGGAAGGAACATCTGTCTTACGAGGAAAGGGTGAGAGACCTGGGTCTGTTTAGTCTGGAGAAGACTAAGGGGATCTTTTTAATGTTTACAAATATCTGAAGGGTCAGGTTTTTTTCAGTGGTGCCCTGTGATAGGACAAAGAGCAATGGACAAAAACTGGAACACATGAACTTCCACGTCAACATGACAAAAACTTCTTTAAGGGTGATGGAGCACTGGAACAGGATGCACAGAGAGGTTGTAGAGTCTTTTTCTCTGGAGACTTTCAAGACCTGTCTGGATGCATTTCTGTGCGATCTGCCCTGAGTGATCCTACTCTGGCAGGGGGTTTGGACTTGATCTCGAGTTCCCCTGGAAACCCCTAACATTCTGTAATTCTATGAGGCCAGATATTGGACAAGATAAATATTACAATATTACTTCTGCTTTTCAATCCTCACAAGAGGAGACTACATGCACATTGAAGATAAAACTTGAGTAGAAAAATCCTCTTACATTAATGCCACCTACTCTGTTTCCCTTTTTTTTTTTTTTTTTTTTTTTTTTTTTTTTAAATTTCTTTTTGCTTATGCTAGAGAACAGCTAGCCTGGGAATAAATAGAAGTGATGAACTACTTGGTAGTCTAGAAACAGAAAAATACAGCTGTTTCAGGAGGATAGCTTGTTCCTGTTAAAAAAACTTTACTTCTTCAACCTAAGCCCAGCTACAGAAATAGAAACACAAGCTATGGTGTGTGTGCCTCTAAAAACCTTTTCTTATACCAGAAAATAAAATTTCTGTTTTGTATTTAGGAAACTAAGAGTAAATTAATTAAAAAGGTCTCTTTTTGGAGATGAAGTTCAAGACTTCCAACTGAAGTCTCTTAAGGAGTGTCTGAATGATTTAGCTGTTCATTGAGTTGGAAGGTAAGAAGCCTCTGATGTGATATAGAAATGTACCTTTATTTTTTTTACATAATTGTATTTGTCTTTAATATAATTGAAATCCAGCATATTTACAGAGCTCAATAGCTACCATTTGTTTTCTTGAAGTGAGGGCAGGCATTGGCAATAGGGGATTTGCCCTTATTATTCACCTGGGCTCCAAAAGACAGTAATCCTAAAAATGTATACTTTTCCTGAGACATAATTTCCCATGGTTAGAAAAAGATTCTTAATCCAGTGAAGAAAAGAGGCAAATGGCAGCTTCTCCACCCAGCTCTGGCAATAGCCCCAGTTTATCAGCACATCAAAAAAAGTCTCTGTAGCTACTTTGATGATTTAAATATCCAGGTCATGCAACTAGATCTGCAGGTACCAACAACCTACACCAAACATCTACACACATGGACTGGACTAAATTGCCAAAGAATGAATGACTTTGACTTGAGAAAATTGAATAGCAATTTACCACAAATCGCATAAACACATAATAAAATTACCTTAGAAATTGTTTGCTCCCACCACTTGTGTGCCTGGCATCCTTTAGACTCATACCGACTTAATTATATTTTTTTTAATTATTTTTCTTTCCCTTCCTAACTTGCTGAAAAGCAACAACTCACAAGGATGGCAACTCTTTTCTGCTCTTGCAAGTGTCTTTCAGAGCACATGCAATCCAGGAATAATCCCATGTACTCCTGAATGTGATAAATCTTAATCTTCCAGTCAGCTCCATGGAGAATCAGCAAACAGTGGCAATACTAAAGCAAGGTGGGGAGAAAAAGACCAGATAATTATTATATATATATATTTATTTTTTTTTTTTAAAGCTGAATAAAACCTGAAAAACAGTTCCAGCTCACAGTTTACTACTGTGAAGTGTATTTCTCATTAAACACAAAGGAGATGCATTAAAATACCCCTGGTAAATTGAAAATGGGCATCACACAGAAGTAAGACCAGTGTGAATTCAGATTTTAAAAGAACAGAACAAATTGGCTTGTTTGGAACTTGCGATTTCATGTATATCTCATCAGTACATAAAAGGAACAGTAAACAAGACCAAAAATGAAAGTAGCTGTGATGATGTTGGAGCACTGCATGTAGACTTTACTACAGCACTCCCAGCAGCCCCTGATGCACTTCCATTCTTTTAATTCAAATTATTTACCTATCATTTAAGACAACATAATTCATGCTGTCATGTGTTGTTGCCTATTATGCCACTATGATCCCACCGTGATATGATCAGTGGCTGAGCTGCTTTAACTCAATTAAGTATACTTGACAAAGTGGGTGATACTCACAGAAGTTTCACAGAATGATTTTTAACCATGACAAGATGACACATCATTGTCTCTTGACTGCTAACCTAGATGGAATGATACCAGCTGATAGCAGAGGCTATTTCAGCTGATATGTGTACACAGCAGCAAGTGAGAAAGCATCATGCTATTAAGCTCTAACAATTGCCTTACTGCTGTTATAAATGTCAGCTCCAACCTAGGATTTAAAAATAAATAAATAAAAAAATAAATCACAGCTGGGATCCAACCTACACTTCTTTGGACATTAAGGCTAATTTTTCTAGCTGTCTGGATGTTCTGAAATACGCATGGAGCTGAGACAGTGTGAGTTCCTTCTCAGTAGGTCTTACCAAGCCAGTTGTACAGACTGTTTAGATGGGAGCTGAGGTCTGTCTCACAGCCCTGAGAAGTGGACACTTACAGTCCTTCCATAGAAATTGCATTTAGCTGTTCCCTGTACATCTCAATGAACATAAATACTTGTTTTTAAGGAGATTATGATCTAATTATCTTGTAACTCAGTTTTCAGTTCTGGCTTTTCAGTGGACAAGACCAGTTTTCTCACTCTTTACCTCACACCCATATTTGCAATGATGCTTATGGCTTTTGAGTGTGCAGGTGTTTATTTATTCAAAAAGCAAACCTGGTTGCAGAATTTCTAGGTAGAAGGACTTATAAATGGTACGGCCGGAAAAGCTCCACAGTCCCTCAGTTTAGAGATAAATCTTGTAAACAACACTTACTGAGGTGAGCACAAAAATCTTTACCATAAACTAAAGGTGTGCAGCCATTAACTCTCAGGTGGTATCAGTGAAGACACAGTATGGTTCTAAGAAGCAGCTTGTAACTCAGATGCTGTAGTGTAAGCAAATCTAAGGGGAGATTAGATGTGAAAATAATTTACATCTTTGTTAACTCTCCATAGCATTTCAGTTATTGTGTTTTGGTAAACTTTACATTTTCAAATGTCCCACCACCAGGCCTATATTTTTTAACATCTCTTGTTAATGATAGAGATGAATGGAGGATGAAACATCTTTGTTTAATTTTCAAGAATGTCTAAGTTTCTTCACATATATTATCATATAAGCACAATATTTTTATCATTATGTTTATTTTCCCCCTTAGCTTTATTCTTTCTTGCATTTTCTGCCTTTTCATTCTTCAGCGCAAATTAGGATAAAGAGATAATTTTTTCCCTAGCAGGCTGTGAAAAAGGCTCTGAAGAAAATTATCTTGAGAATAAGCATAACTCTTTCTATCATCTTTCCAGTGTCTTCAGTTATAAAGCCTGTCTTAACAGCACGATGGTCTAGGAAAAAGGATGCTGCATTTCAGCTGCAATTTTTGCAGACTGTGATACAGTACAAGTAAAACTAACATCATGCATGGCCTTAGGACCCAGAAGAAAACTGGAAAGATGAGTATAACACTAGAGAAAGGGGTAGGTACTGGAAAGTTTTTGCATAGCAATTTTAACTGCACTTTTAGCCAGATTTTCCTCTCATAATTGGATAATCTAGACTATGACTATTAGTATCATTGTAGCCAGACTAATAATAACTGTTGTTTGATAAGACAAATCTTTATTGGTCTCAATACATTCTTAGCTACATATATCAGGCATGCAAGACTTTGAGTGTAACAACTGTGCAATTTAAGATGTACTGCAACTGGACAAAATAATGCTTGCCTCACAGGCAGATAGAAAGAGTACAATGTTTCTAACTTGTGAACTAGGCTACTCAGGGCTAGCTTGGGTATTTCTGCATGGTCTGCTGTATGAGGTAGATGTACTTTTTCTTTACGGTTCCTCATTCCTATCTTACAGTTCCTTTAATACTGGACTGATGATCATTTTCTTATTATAAAAGAGAGCACAAAGGGTTGTAGCTACATTAATCTAACTTCAGCAGCATTAGTTACTTTTTGTTCACCGTGTTGAAAAGTCTTGTGAGGATCAATACAGATAAGAAATACTCTGATGATGATGAAAGAGGATTAATTGTTACCTTCCAAATTCTCAATGGATGCTGTAAGACAACAGGAGTCAACTCTTGAGACCCATTCAAAAGTGTAGCAGAGAGGAATGAGAGACCAATTATAAGGACAATGGGTGTAATTTTCATTTTGTCATACCTGATGTACGCATTTGGACTGGTGGGCCAGAACAGAGGGGCTTTCAGACCCTATCAGCCCACCCCAGGAGGATAGACCCTTTGTTTGCAGGATGGCCAGTTGTCCTTGTGGTTTGCTGCTGCTGCAGCCCTGAGAGTGAATGGTAGTTACATTGATGACCAAGCTCTCCAGCTTATTGTCAGCTGTGCCTGGGAAAAGGCTGGCTCTAGACCACCTGGGCGTTTGTACACATCTGCGTACATGGGATGACTGTACTCTCAACTGCATTTGATCGGTCAGTTTTCCTTTCTGTGTCTGGTGACCACTTTTCTTCCTGTGAAATTCTGAGAAGGAAACATATTTGAAATGTGTCTCTGCAGGATTTACTAATACCAGCCCAAATCAGATGTTGACATTTGCTCCTCCTGCAGGAGAAGTTGCAGCAGTAATGGCTGGTGGTGGAAACAGGTGGAAGTTTTGTTTGAGCTCATAGATGCAAAGTTTGTTTTGTTTTGGACACATTTGCTAGTCTGTAAGTGAGGATGTGAGCAAACAAATGTAAGAAGAACCCAAGATCTTGTCAGAGTCTTTGCAAGAATACCATTCTGCACAATAAAAATAAATGAAGCTGTAATCCCTGGAGTGGTCATGTAATCTTCTTAACCACAGGGTTTCTTCCACTTCCATTCTAACCTCTCTAAAACTGTGTGTCAGTAGTCAGATGGCTGAAAGACCCATTTCTAACCCAGTTATAACAGTTATCTGCCTAACTTCCTGCATGGCACAAAGTGAGCATATTTAGACAGAAACAAGTGGGATGTGGTCTACTTAGCTGACTCTGATGGTGGGAGCCCATGGCTCAGTAAGCACCGTCAGTGCAATGTGAAAGTCTGTCACAAAGAAGCTTATGCTATTTCAAAGCTACAAATGAAAAGAAATTGAGTTCACAGGCTGCAGTGAAGCAAATCAAACCCCATAACGTTTGTATTAATTGCTGAAAGCAGATAGTGCCTGGGAAGCAGAATAGGGGGTGGAAATGCAATAAATCTTCAAGCTTAACTTTGGAAATGAGCCCAGGTTTTGGGGAATTAGAGCCTGGTAAGACTTACTTTTAAAAGTATAATTCTATGAGGAAAAAATCAATCTGAGGAGTATATTCTAGATCTTTGCTAATTTTTCTTTTGCCTTTGGCCAAAAGTTGTTAATTGAAGCTCTAAGTACTATTTCACTTATTTTGATACCCACAGAGAATTAAATGGCCTTTTTAAAAACAACCAATGCTCGCAGACATTTTTGTTTTGCTACTTAAAGATAAAATTAGCACAATATATCAAGGATCTTTATTGAAAATCCTAACTGAGGATAGCAAATAAGCTAGAAAATTATAACTAACCCAATTTACCAGTTTGCCTTTTTCTGTTATGGGCTACACCAAAGAAATAGTGCCCAGAAAACTAGCTATTTTGAAAGACTTAAAAATAACTGCTATACAAACAAAGGGAATTTAAACGTAATGCCCCCCCCCCCCTTTTAATACAGAATGGAAAATAAGGGGGGGGAAAAACCCATTGTAATCTTTATCATATTAATATAATTGTGTATTCTATTTAGAGTAAAAATATATGGAAACATTTAAATTAATAATACAGGGAATGTGAACTATTCTGGGGCTTTTCCAAATTAATTAAATGCCAAAATGTGGAGAAACATCACTGTGTAATGGTGCTATACTAATTTCCTTTTCTGCTGAGGAAGCAGAAGCACAATTCCTGAGTTGAGGACTATGCTGAGTTAGGTGAGGGACTTGATGAATGTAACAGCATGCACAGAAAAAGGGGTCCCAACCAGCAACTATTGAGCAAATACATTTACTGTTGTTGGGTCCCAGTATCAAATGTAAATCAAAGACCTGAAAGAAGTTGATTCTCTGTAAGGCAGGTAGTCTTACAGCTGATGAAATGTTGAACATTTTCTCAGATAAACAGGGGAAGCTTTGACTGCACATGCATTAGGCAGCTCTTGTGTCATTGTCTTCTGTTAAATTGGCAATAGGATGAAAGGGCACATAAAGATTTGGGTGACACTAACAGGAAAGGAAAAAATCAAAGAAAGGAAATTAAGTGCAATGGAAAGAAATGTCTTTCATTTCACAGCCAGCACTTGGCCTCTCCTTTTCCAGGTTTTTTTTTTCCTGCCACCTAGGGCTATGGCCTATTGTCTCCACTGAAGACATGCTGCCTATAAGTCATTATCTGGGGTGGCTTTATGGGCTGCCCAGAAAAGCTCTTAAGAAAGGAGTTCAGAGAGTTAATGGTAAATATGTCATGTAGTTCACAAGACTTTCTGTTGCTATGAAAAGTGATGTACTTTGTGCTCTATAAAAAATGTTTCTTCTGTTGAGAGAAAGGGCAAAGGATTATGCTGATTGCATTGAATCATTTGCTCAAAATTTTTGCCCACAAAATGACAAAGAAAGGAAAAAGCAGAGAGATTATATTAAAATGAAAGAATATATCAGCACTGAGAATCAATGCAGCCACACAGGCAAAGGTTTCTAAGAGAGATGTAGAATATATCCACAAAATAGTTTTCAGCTGCTACAGCTTAAGCCATTTTTATGAGTAGATTTCAGATTTCTTATTTTTAAATATAATGGCATGAGAAGCTATGCTTTTGCTAGTAAGATTATACAGCTGGGAGAAGGAAAATTAACAGGTTCTAAATACATTTACAAAGTCAATGCATGCATTTTGAAATCCCTATTTTCCACTTATACTTCCACAAACATTTTATTTTCTCCTATTCCAGGCACATGTACATCCTCAAAATCATGTTACATATGTGTATATACACACTATTTATTTGCCAAGCTTTTAAAGTTATGTCTGACACAAATCTGTGCAAATCTGATGGAAGCAACAGCTCAAACATATCAGGGTGTAAAACAAGCCAACTTTCTGATATATTGACTCATTTGGATGGAAGACACATATTGGTCCAGCCTAAATTACTTGAATTACTTTCTGGTAGCTTAATTTGAATAGTTTTTTAGGTCTAGAGAGAGAGAATGGGGAAAAAAAAAATAATATTAAAAAAATGTATGGGTGACAGCACTTGTAAACAGAGACACTAACTTGTCAAATGCTAGACTAGTTAAGGTGTCCCTGGTGAGCCCACAGCACTCTGGTAAGAAAAAGCAGCAGTCACTTGTATTTCCACAGAGCTACTGTTGGGATTTTCTTTCCTGCCTCTTCCTGTGAAGGCATTTGACATATGGTTCTAGTGCTGCTCAATTACACATCTTTCTTCCACCTCACTTAGCATTTTTCATTTATTTGTCATTTCCCATTCTTAACTAGAATTATACTTTATTCAACCTTCAGCATAGCCTTATGCTATTAATTTTCATCAGAGAACAGAAAAAAGTCTAGTCTATTATTTGTGAGGAGAAAAAGTTTAATCAGTGCAGAATCTGGCTGAGAATGAGATATAAGTTTCCCATTTTAAATGGGCTGATGGGTCACCAACATAGTTTTTCCCAAGTGCTGAAAATGTGTTTAAAACTATGCCATTTGATTAACTTGTAAAGTCTGAGAGCAGCGAGCAAATTCAATTATGGATTCAAATTATGTTACTAAATTGGTCTAATTTTTAAAAGTGATGAATGAAGTGCATTAAAAGAAAGGGATGATAAAGGTCTAAAGAGGAATTGGCAAAGACTCTATTAATTAAGACTCAATGAACATATGCAGATCATTGTTATGTGAATAGGTATGCAGCCACAAATACATTGGTGTGCATTGAACACCCAAATTTACATGAAGTTTACATTACGCCAGATTTAATTTCCTACATCGAAATACATATTTATGAAGGCAAAATATATTAGAAATCTGTTCATAATACTGCAACAATCAATAGCTGTATTAACCATGCTAAGATGCAGTGTTTTTCTTGGAAAACAGCAAGTTCCTTAAAAATTGATTGATATCTGTGCAAGATATAATGTCTGGCCACAATAATGGCTTATTTTGGTTGGGTCGAAGACCAAGATGAGAAAGGGAACCCCAGGAATAGCTCTGCTAGGGGCAATGATAAAGTTGGTTTCTAAGAATCCCTTAGTTGTAAATGAGAGCATGGGACATGGAGCTACAAGTGCTGTACCCTGTCTTTCTGCGAGGAGGTGGCTTAAAGCTGCAGAATCACTGCAAGGATTCTTGATTCTTAATCCTCTCCTGTAACTCTCACCTTTTGCATCAGGCCTTATTTAGATTCCTGCCTCCTGTGTTGGTGAAGCTTTATTGCCATCTCCCTTTTTTCAAGGGTGGGAAGTACCTGCTCCAAGTCAGTTTTTTTAAATGAGCACTTGTATACAAGACCTCTGTCTCTGTTCACAGCCCCTTTCCTGCACCGAGAAAGAGCCCGTGCACATCGTCTTGCACACAAATCAGGGCCCAAACCTGTATCTGCATTTTCAGTATATCTCTATTTTCAGCAGAATGAACACCTAAGAGCTGACCAGCCTTCTAGAGTATCTATACGCTTGTCTTTCTCCGATAACTACAAACTTAGCCCCCTTGTTTGGATGACTAGATCAGGACCTACATATTGGCCCTTTTCCTCCAGCCTTCTGTTTTCTGCAGAAGCTTAGTCTCATCAATTGCTAAAAAGCTGGCACGCTTTCCTGCAGCTGGTGAAGAAGAGTACCTGCTCACATGCCTGTGAAACACAAAGCTAACTCCTTGGGGATGGCTCTTTTCTGACAGACGTAGCATGCAGCTCCTGTAAACGCTCAATTACATTTTCAAGATGAGAGATTAGAATTCTGAAAGCAGACTTCTAAATGTTTAATTTTAAATTATTTTCAGAAAATAATTTATTTTTTATTTTAAAGGCTTTGTAAGAAATAAGGAAAAGTTGGATGCTTTCAGACCCTTGTGGGGGAACCTTAAATGATGGCAGAGGGTAAGGAGATGGAGGCTGGAGATTAAGGGAGGGGCAAAAATTAGCAAAGCAAACCAAATGGTTCTTGTCAAAAACAAGTAGAGACAGCTTATGTTGTCCAGGTCAAATACTACCCTAGCTAAATATTTCACAATTCTCAATACAACCTTTGTCTGATAAGACTGTCACAGAACAAACAGGACAGTTGGTAGCCTGCAAAACGATGCTGCCTCTTGTCGAAAGAGTCCTTGATTCACCCAGTTTAAAAGCAGGAGCTTTCCCCAGAGTCATTCAGGCATCCCTGCTTCCTGCTTCAGAGACTCCATCTCCTGGAAATAGCCTGTCAGGTGCCATCTGTTTTTTTGTGAAGCTGCCAGTCCCCTGAGAGAGGATCCTCCATTCCTATCTCCTGTCTGATGCTGGAAAACCAAAGGGGAATAACTTCTGCAATCTGCCAGAAATTGGTTTTCTGAAAGCAAGGACTCTGCTTCAGGGAGCTGCAATCTACCATACTTAGAGGAAAATTAGGTTTTTTAAGTACAATGCTTTCTTCTGATGGCTGCTTCAGTCAAGCATCTTTGCATCCTTCTACTCACAGTGTGGCTTGTAGGAGTTTGAACTTAAATAAGTTGTTAAAAAGCAAAATCCAGAACACAAAATTTCTTATTACAGCAGGTATTGCAAAGGGAAGGAAATAATGATGAAGTAACTTTCAGGGAGTCCTTGCCATTGCAATGACAGTAAAACTTTACATGAGTGCTAAGCAGGCTATGGCTGGTATCATAAACAAGTGTTACAGTTCTTGCTACCTCAAAAAGGATTAGTAGGTGTCCTAGTTGATATGATAGATTCATTAGTCTTTGGAAATTTTCTTCCCATTTGATTTATCAGTCAAATAATGGTGGTCTCACTATTGCTTTACAGAGGACAATGATTTTACATTGTGTATTATAAACATAGACAAGGTGACATCCTGTGCCCCAAAGGACTTAGTATCTTAAAAAAAAAGCCACATGAGAAACATAAACAGTAAATACATAATGGGGTAAAAACTGAGAAGAAGTAGGAGGATTTGCCATGAGAACAAGGCAACAGAGAGTTTCCAAGAAGATTTTGGCATAAAATTGTTAAGAGGAAACAGAGGAGTTGTTAGAAAACAAAGTACAAGTTACAGGACTAATGAAAAGGTTAGGGTGGTTGTAGTTAGAGTAATTTACATAAATTCAAATGTTTCAAAAGCTTTAAGACAAAGCAGAAGGTTTCAGGGTGATTCAGCAAGCATCGTAAAAGATAGTGCAAGAAAAACAGAACCATCTGGCAGAAAGAGCAAGGAAGACATGAGAAAGGCTATAGAAATATAGTAAGTATAAGCCAGGTTTATAACTGTAAAACTAGGCTCTTGGGAAAGGATAAAAAGAGAAAGAGGCCATACCATTTAATAAACTAAAGCATCCAAAAGTGAGCAGAGGAAGAAAAGTGACCTAGTATGCTGCATGGAAAACTTCCAGAGTTGAGAAGGAAGGGATATTCAAGAGATTCAATGATACAGGACAGAGAGGTTTTCTTGTGGTTGTGTTTTGTTGTTTTGTTTTGTGTTGGTTTGCTTGTTTGTTTGTTTTTTTCCTTGTTTGTTTGCTTGCTTGTTTTCCATCTGGAAAATTAAGCGATCTGGTACTTTCTTTAAGGATGGCTCATCCTCAAGGAAAAACTATTTCTCAGGTGACATTATTCAGGCCAGAGTACCATATTGCCTAGTTAATTCATTATGAGAGCTGAGTTACCTTATAGCTTCTGCTGAAACATCCTTCATTGGCAGTCTCAGAGATAGGGTTTTGATGTTGATGGACCACTGAGTTATTCTCATCTCTATATACTGACTATGTAGCAAAGTCTTTGCTGAATTTCTGCAACTTAGTATCTGTACAGCACAGGCTGGGTATGAAGCTGAATACAGTCAAATGAATGACACAAGCCATTAATCTTAATGATTTCTTTACATATTTATGCTCTACAGCACATGATCTGAACATCTCTCCTACATAGGCTACAGCAGATCCTGCTTCAATAATTTGTAAGAAATACTGTGACTGTGAGGCAGCCAGCCAGGTTAAGGTTAATGCAATCACTATGTACATACTCACTCATACATGTATGTATGTTACATATATGCATATTCTTGTTGCTTTCTAAATTTGCTCTTCTTGGCACTGTGTCTCTACCCTGCTAAAGCAGAGCATCATTTTGCAAAGATATTAAATACTAGATCATAAGTAGGAATAGATGTCAACATCAAGACTCTTAGCTGATCTCAAACCACTATGAAGCAGAGCTAAAGGTTCTGTCATGTCCTCTTTCTTTCTAAGGAGTAGAGACACAAATAAAACTTTCTGCTGTTAAAGAAAAAGTACCAAAAGACTGGTGTAAAACTATGTCAGCTTCTGTCAGAAATTCCTTATGCTTAACATCTATTTGTATGTTAAATCTTGAATACTCTTGGACTACTGAAACTTTCTAATGTCTTCACAGAGACTTGCTAGTTCCCAGACATGGATGTAAGATGTTACTATTGCTGGCAATATTTTTACACAAGTTATCTGAGAAGAAGAGACATTTTTTTGCCCATCCTGAAATCAGTGTCTTTTGAAAGGCTCCATTATGTCAAAATAATGCAAAGTTTTGTTAAAAAAATATACTCCCAAGATAGGCAGTGTTGCTAAAACAAAATAAACTAAACCTCTGACCCATTAGTACACAGTTGTTCAAAGGTATCAACAAGCAAATACTATTTTCATGGAAAAGCAATTGCTACAGGAAAAAAATGTGGGCCTGTAAATGTAGCACATATTGGTTTCTTATGCTTTTTATGTAACTGGTATCATTATGCTACCTAATGATACCAATTATTTAAAAATTAAGCACACAATACTGCATACTTCATATTTATTACATTCAGATGGAGTTGTTATCTGTAGCACTTCAGGGCCAGGCATCCTTTAATAAATTCCACATGTGCGTTCAGTATTTTCTCTAGGGTTGTATTTTTTTTAATGCTTACTCTTTTAGTAGAGAATCTCAGACATAAAAAATTTAAAAGGTCAATTTTATGATGAAACACATGAGCCTGGATACTCTAAATGGCACCCTAGACTGCAGAAACTAATTGCTTTTCTACAGAAGATCTCTCTTAAGTGTTGATGCTGGAAACAGGCTCATGTGAAAAGCAGGATGCATCTCAACTCTGCTTCCCAGCCTGTTGGGATTTGTTGAGATGAGTGACGTTGTGAAAAATAGAAATCACGTGGAGCTTCTTAATTTTATAATCAAGTGAGAGCACAATTACTACTGTCTTAATCCATCTGTCTGTGCTTATCTGCTCCACTTCCAGTCACCTGCTTCAGTCATAGGTGTATTATCATGAAGATGGTGCTGAAAAAATCCAGTCCCATGCATGCTCCAAACTACTGTATGCACTTCCATGGCAGTCTGTCTGTCTCTACAGCTCCAGCATGGCTCCAATTTGTCAGGAAGGACAGCAAAGGCCTCATACTGCATGAAGTATAGCCAAAGTGCCTTTGTGCATGGGTGGAGGCTGGCTAAATGCTGGTTAACAGGTTGCAATTTTGACAATTGCCATTCATATTAAATGAGGGTAAAAAAGATCAGACAAATGTACTACATTCTGGGAACTCATGTAGAGCTGAGTAATTTTCACTAGATGCTATTTCACATATCTGGAACGGTCAGGTAGCTTTGGTAAACAAACACAAATTTATAGTGTATGATGGCAGTTATACAGAAACAATCTGGCAGTATATGATATTTAGTTTCTGATTTTACCCTGAATGATACTTGATATTTTAAGACATCCAACCAAGAGACAATAATTAGACACAATAAAATCAAATGACAACAACAACAGGACCAACAGTCAAGCAATAACAACTGTGACAAACAACACTAGTAGTAAATTTTACTTTAGAATAAGAAAACAGTAACTGAACTAAGGTAATGTTTTCAAATTTCAGTAGGCAAGCCATATACATGAATTTTCAATGGTTTAGAGTTTTAAACATTTACCATTTCCAGCTGATAGGTATTTTTAATGTGAAACTTAAGTCTTTCAGACATCTTTGAATTTCTCGATTTGAGTCTTTGATTTGTTAGCTTTTGTGTATAGAAAAATACTAGATTTTAGGATTTATAAAAAAAAATAATCTTCATATGTAAGCACAGAGATTCTTATAAGCCATTTTGAAAATTTTCTGAAAATTAATGGATTGTTAGAGACAATTGCAGGTAGTGGGGAAAAAAAGGTAGGTTCATTTGCATCTCCCTAAGATATAACAAACAAAATTATAAAAAGAGTTAGATTTTCAGATGTGATGATAAATTAACCTCTGTGTTCATGTGCACAAACCAGAATGTAGTCCTACTGCAGTTCAGCTTTTGTCTCACTGTCTTGAAGTCACAAAACATTAAGCTAGTGTATAGTAGATAGTAAAGGTTCTCTTAAGGCAACTCTATCTTTCTAGAACCTACTTTACTTTAGAGGCACCAAACACAGCTTGTACTCTTCCAGCTGACAGTCTGTTTGGGACCAAAAAAAACTTTTAACAATCTTCTGGAAAAGTGCTAAATTTTAATTTCAGTGCACTTTTGTTTGAACATCTGAAATTAGAGGAAAGTTTCTGAATGATCTATGCAGCTGCATAAGCAAACTCAAAAATGCAGCTGAATTACTCAATGAGGAGGTTAATGATCTAAATGCTTTTCATACCCTCTCCAAAGTTCCCCCTGAGAATTGTTCAAAGGTTCCTGCACTGAGTCAAGCTCTCTGGAGAGCTGTGGATCAAACAGAGCCTGTTGATCTCAAGTGTGCTTGTGCTAAAGAAGGCACCTTTGCGAAGTTCAGCCCAAAGTTCAGAGGTGGTCTGAGATCAAACTCCACAAATTAAACAATGTTCAGGTGCAGGAATCAGTTCAGTCTCCTGATGGCAACTGTCATTTGTGTCTGTCCCTTCTCTAGAAAGAGGTGGGATTAATCATGTTATTCTGGAAGTACATCAATTTTTGGTAGTATCCAAGTTGAGGTTATACACCTCCCACCACCTGAGGTGAGTCCAGTAAGCATGCAAAAGGATAATACATTTATATGACATTGTAAAGAACTCAGTTGGGGTTTTTTTTAAGTTTATGGACAATTACACAATGAGAAAACAAAAAGCTCATTCCTTTTTCTTGCTCATATTCTTCTAGATTGTTTTAACTAAATAAATCAGCAAGTTTAAAGAAGCTGAAGAGCTGCACAAAAGGAACATTCTAGGATAGAGTAAACAATGTACTGTGTTGTCCCTGATATATAAAAATCACAGGATTAAATGGCTACCCCTTCTGCTAAGATTTAGGTTCTTATAATCACAGTAGACATCGAATCAGCAGTACTATTTAGAAGATCAAAAAGAGACTGAAAATGTAGCACATCTTGCTTACCTATGTTTTACTTATAACCAGTATCATCATTTTTAATAACACTAACCTCTTTCAGTTGGTTAGAGCTTCACGACTCATAAAAGTGTAAATGTGCAGACAGCATTTTGAAAGGACCTGATGCTTTAGAAAATGTCAATTTGTTTAGTTCATGCAGTTTACATTCCTGTAAAATCTGCTGCATCATTACATTCTTATCTTTGCAGAAGGAAGCAATAATCATGGCAAGAAAGAGGTAACAGCCAGGGGAGAAATCCTTTTCTTATGACACACAGAGGTTCTAGAATCATCTTTACCAAACACAAAGCCACTGAAATCTAAAATGCAGGGTCAGACAGAGCACAAAACAATGATTTAGGAGATTAAGGCTTTTGAAGATGAGATCAATTCTTGCAGTTTGTAAGAGAAAATATTGCAAGAGACCACTGCAATCTTTGAAATGTATCTGGGTGGTGTATTTTGTACTGTTGGTATCCAATCTCAGTGAAATTTCTGCAAACATCTCAAACAGAGAATCCACATATAGGCTGCCACATAAAAATAAGGTGAAGAACACCAGCTGAAACAGCAAATGCCAAGTGGCTATTTAGCACTGCCAGCTCATGCTAGACTCATACAGAAAAATACTGCCCCCACTTCCTCCTATTTGTATCTAAATGTTTAGGAAACTAAATCACTTCCTATAAGCAGGGATGGAGAAAGCAGTCTATTATTCCCTGACAGACCACAAAGTATTGTCTGTATTGACAATCTGTTTTGTATAGGCAAGCTGCAGAAGCAGTAAATCCTATTAATCTGTTCAAAGTCAAATGAAGACATTTAGAAAACAGAACTGCTATTACATGCAGTGGTGAAAGAAGACTATATAAAAGAAACTTTAAATAGGTGTACCAGCTATTAGATTATGCATAGTTACAACTGGAAATTTCCCTCAAACCTTCTATCATCTCCTTTCACCCTTCGGGATATTAATTATATCCACCCCAGTTTAATTAGCTGACCATTCAAATACTGTCTTCTGTTCTGTTAATGCTAATTTTTGAGATTAAAAAATCAGTTCCGTGCTAACAGGACTACTATGGAAAAAGCTTAAATTATACTATGGTTTTACTAATGCACGCTTCCTCTACACAAAACATATGGCATTTTTTGTGTACAGACCACTCTGGAGATTTGCTGTAATTATGTCATGATGTGCTTACTGTTATGGATTCAGCAGCCTTTCTGCATCTCTCCCGGCTTTGTTCAGCAGCAGCTGCTAGCTTCAAGCTGTTGCCTGCTTCCAGTGGTAGAAGCTGAATGAAGGAGTGCTTTCTAGGGAAGACATGTTTTGAAGCAGACATACTGACAATAAACCAATTCACTGGGGAGGCATAACATCGACCGGATAAAAGTCGAGTAATCATTCCATGATAATTTACGAAAACGGGGTGCAATTTGCTTTAAAATAAAAATTCCCTCTGCTGCTGATGTTGAATTTGGAGGCCTTTAACTGATGAAAGTGTGGCATTTACTTTTATGAAGTAGGTGATCTTTGGAGATTCATTAAACCTCATTATTCCTTCTGATGCATAAGTGACTATTAATACTTGCTCAGTGAATGAGAGGAATCTGAAGAATAGGATTGTCTGAAGCAAGGCTTGACAGTTGTTCTCTTCCACCTATTCTCCCTGCTTGTCATGACTGAATAGACTGAATTCAATTACTAAGGAAAGCCTTGGTAATCTTTTGATAAAAGTACAGTGTTTCAGATGAGATCGCCCAGCTTTGCCTTGATTTCTGTGCCTGGTTTTCATTGTGAATCAGCAGTGTGTGCTCAGTCCACACTCTTCCCAGCAAGGTGGAGCAAAGAGGACCAAAGCGTCCAGACCCTAGATAGTGGCCACTTCCCAACAGAGCCCTCACAGAAAATGGGGCTATTTTAACAGCAGTTTACTGACATTTGCAGATGGGATTGTGTCTCAGTCCCAGATTCATTTTCCCTAGTCTTTAAGAGTATGCAGAAGAGGAAACAGTTACCTAATTAGGAAGAACAATAGGTGCAAAAATGTCAGAGATTCCACTGTTGTGCTCTTGTTACAGCCTCCTCAGCTATTAATATTTTATTGACTTGAACCTCTGGGGTGGATTTCAGATGGCACTGCTTGATCATTGTCTATGTATAAGGAAAAATAAATTCTGTCATGCCAGTGTTGAATTCCCATCAATGGCAGCAATAGTTGCCAGCAGACAAATGCTCCTGTGATTTTGCAGATGCTTTTTTTCCTTAGCTTGTGACTATGCACACATGACCTATCTGTTTGCAGAAAACCCAGACACCCAAAATAAAAGAAAGCAGAGGAAAAGTTCCAAAATTTCATTATTAGCTTTTAAACATTAAGAAATAGCTGTTTCCTTCACTGTGTTCAGATAAGAAAGGAGTTGAAGTTGGCAGAGCTCAAGGCTAGAGTTAAAAGAATGATGACTGCTGGGAAAAAAAAATAAAATCTGCTCAATAGGTTTTGAAAACATGAATCACTTTATGCCAATCAGTTTCAAACTGCTGGGTAACGAAAACCTGATATTTCAATACTGTTGCAGTTTAGGTGAATGGTGCTGCTAGGCAGTACACTTTGAAACCCACAAACACCTCAGCAGTGCATGAATTTGCTCTCTACCTGTCCAACCAGTGCTGAAGATAGCATCTATTAAAGAAATGGTGAGAATTGGCTGATGTCTACTGAGAACATGTGCAAGGAACAGATTACCTGTGATTTCAAGGGAAAGTAATTTTCTTCAGTTGGACAAAACAACGTTTTTCACTAATGAATATTGCCTGTCATTTAAAATCTGGGCTTCAGGTGGAAGCTTCAGCAAATTTATAACAAAAAGTTATCTCAGACTCCACTCTCCTTAGAATTGTAGCACTGTAGAAGTCAGAGAGCTAAGAATCTTTATGATGTGATGATCCTATAGATGATATTTCTATTGCACCCATTGTTTGGCATGCTACATAAGCACTAAAAAAATGAGAATTTTTCCTGCAAATAATGAATCTTCCTCACACATTACTAAGTTACAGATCACGTTCTTTTCCTGGACTCCAAGCTGTAGGGCCACAGTGTGACTCAAATATAGGCTGAGACTTGGTTAGTGTAGTATTACTACAGCTCTAAGGAAAACTGACTCCTAATTGTGTAATTGCCAGGGCATTGTGGATGTACAGAAGTGTATAGACATAATAGCAACTTAAATAACCCAGAGACTTTCTTCTGGCCTAAAGTAGTGTGTTGGGTTTTTTTTAACTTGCAAACTGAAGCCTTTTGCTTCCAGAACTGGAGGTCCTTTAGGTGGTGTGGAGTAAAATGGCAAAATAATAGCTGTCACAATCTTACAAGGCAGAACAAGGCAGTACTGTAATTTCAGCAAGAATGCTGAGCATGGTGATACTGAGGTACCTCTCAACTGTGGATTATTTTTTTATATTTCTAAGGAACAGTATGCATGTGTTTATTGTACCTTCAGAATCAGCTCAGGAATGAGGTTGGTGAACCTGGCACTTGACTATGAGTTTCAGAGAATCCTCTTTGTTTAATTACATGTTGTAATTGAATACTTAAGATTACAGAAGGTTGTGCTATTTATTGTTACTGCTATTCTTAATATTGTTCTTACATGTAAAGCACATATAATTTGCTTTCTCTACCATACAAATTCACCTGTAAAATAAAAATAATAAAAAAATATATATCTCAAATGCACTAGGCTTTTTGTCCAGAATCTCTTCAAAACATAAAAAACCTGCAGAGGCTCACCAAAACTAGGTAAAAAGACCCCAGTCCAAGCCTCCTGACCTGCATGTAGCTGGAAAGCATTCACATGCAGATTTTATGCTATGACACCATTATGAAAATGGTAGCAGGACTCTGCTAGTACTGGAACTGAGGAATAATTTTAAATCCTAGCTGTGGGAGGAAGCAAGTCAGCGTGCCAGCATCACCAGTCAGCACAGCACCACCAGCATCACATAGCCCCAGGACAGCCATGAGGCACTGCGCCTGGCGAACCATAATCTCGTTGTGTCTTATAACTGTCTCACCTAAAGGGTCAGCCTGAATCTGAGTCCCCTATGTGGAGGAATTCATATGAGATGGTCAAAACAAATTCTTAGGAAACTTCCCTCAGGCTCAAAGTAATGAGTGCAACATCCAGTTCTTGGTTAAGACAGTTTCAATCCTACCCCCCAAAACCCCCACATTTACTCTTTGCATTTGCTAGTGCAAGAAGATCTGTGAAAGGCAGAACTGCTTATCACAGCCTCAGTTCATGCTGGTGCTGTTGCCTTCCATCCTGCCGGGCAAATAAACCTCTCAGCAACAACGCTGGGTGCACGGGTCAGGTAGCTCTGTTTAAGATTGATGTCACTCCACTGAGTTGAAGTAAACTTGTTTTCTGACAATTAACATGTAACTTAGCTTTATATGAGCCCAGCTCATTAAGATGTGAAGCTTTTAGGTAAATGAATGAGCACAGTTCTACTGACAAAGCTCTCTGCTCATTAAAAACCTGTTTATGCTTTGATGTGTACAATTCAGTTTTCTGCAAGGAGTAGTGAAGAAATGTAGGTAAAATCTGACAGAAGCAAATCCAGATAATACATGTAGGCATAAAGAAATCTCTTCTTATAGTAATCCTTCAAAAGACTAATGACATATGCTCCAACATTATTGTCAGAGAAACAGCAACACACTGTGCTCTGAGGCAATGTCAAAGATGCCTGAACCTGATGTTGCTCCTCTGCTAACATGGCACGACAGTGTTATTAAATTAGCACTTTACAATGATTCATACCCTCCTCCCATTGTACTGATTTTGCCCAGTCTTGCAGTGTAAAAAACAGTCTTTCTAAAGGACCAATCTATATAATTAAGATTCAATTTTCTTTCAATCATGGTGTTGCCCTAGAAAGGAACTCCACCTTAATTAAATAACGTTGTTTTTTCCCTGTTAGGATCAAAGAGTCAAAACTTGATTACATGAACTCTAGTCTTTTTTCTCACATATAAATATTTTCACCACTATGCAAGCATAGGAGGAGGCTGCTGATCTGCAGTGTATATGCATGAGTGAGTGTGTGAGGAAGATTTGGAGGATGCTGTCAGAAGGGAGGTGGGAAAACAAAATTAGTGTAGGCAAATCAGCATTTCAACCTGGACAATCCAGGACCAACTTCTGTTTTGTTTGATTCCACTCATGCATGTTTTGGGACCCTTTTGCTGTTAGCCTCATTCCTGATGACATCATTAGTTAGGCAGCTTCTATTTTTCATGCATTCCTATGGTTCCCTCTCCCATCTCCTCTGCCTTCACTCTTGCTCTTCCTCCTATCATGCAGCCAGTCCTGCTGATACACATTTTACACCCACTGCTCACGTTTTTTAGTCCTGCTCTGTGATTTGGTGGTGTTTATGGAGGAACTGCTAGTCTTTTTCTCTGCTCAGGTCTCATCAATTTTTTCCCCCAGTCTCTCCCATGTGAAAAAAAAAAAAAGGAAAAAGAAGAAAAGGCAGAATGTACTTGTCCTTTCCATTGCAGAAGAATCATTTCTCTATCCTACTCCAAATGCAGGAGTTTACAAGATCTGTGTCACTGTAACCTCTGCCGTCCTGCTGATGCCCTCCTGATCTCTCACTCAGCGAGTCTCAGCTTCACAGGAGCATCCTACCTCAACATGTGCTGTGTCCTCTTCTTGCTCCTTTCTCAGTCTAGACTGAGCCCATCTGGAAAGTTACTGCAGAGGTGATTTTCCACAGATTATTTTATTTCTCCATTTTTTCACCTTAGTTTTTTTCTCTGTGAAATTCAGCTACCCCATTCACCTGCAAGACTGTGGCTTGTCCCACTTGGCTTCTTCCCTCCTGTCAGTATCAGAGAACATCACTGATGGGGCACCAGCTTGTTGTCAGCCTCAATAGATTTCAAACTTATACAGACTTTCCTCTTTTGCTGCCTTTTGGGAGATTTTACACCTGATAACATAAAATTTACTCCTTATTCTGGTTCATAAGCCTTTTTAGGGCTTTTCTATCATGCCTACAAAAAAGTTGACAACAGACAAACAGGAGAGGCACTGAAATTGCAAACTAGTATTCCCTCTCTATTTTCCTGCCTTTCCCCGCTTTTCTGCCTGCATAGGTTGCCTAGTTTGGTTTGTACTTTCAAGGTTAATTCTTTTGGACAGGAACTGCTGCTTTGCTTTGCAATCATACTGTCCTCAGCACTCTTGGGGGCTTTTAAGTGATATACTGTTAGAAACATATTTGAGCATGTAGGTCTAAAGCACAAATCAATAGTCCAGTTAAGAAATTCCTAGGAGAGTACATGATTATTCACTACTCCCATCTCTCCACAAGGGAATGTGACTATTTAATGTCACCTGTGCTATGCTAACAGTAAGGATTTTAAGAATACCCTATCCTAATTATTATTAATCCTTAAGATAAGCAGGAACATTACTACTGTCCACTGCTCTAAGTGCTTAAATACATAACAGGCCTCCTTTCTGTAATATTTGATTACCTAGCAATGTTTAAAGAAATTATCCCGGCAACACCCTTCTGAAATATTTAAGAGCCATTGCTTGTACAGAGCAGGCAATAATTGGCATGAATTAAGCACCCTGCCAAAGGTCATTCTCTAAGTCTGCAACAGAGCAGAGATTTTGAAGCTGGCACCCTAACTGCATAGCTGTATTATTGCATCTTAATAACACAGTTATGCTTCATGATGTTTTAAATCAATCTGACAGCATCAGAGCCTAAAAGGTACTATGCATGACACAGACTTTTCAGAATCTCAAAAAGAATACATTTACAGTAACTCGCATGGATGGATAATTACATATTTACAAAATTTAAAGCACAAAATAATAATTGTAATGATTGCATGAAGCATATACCCAAGTATAAATACATGAAGGAACAAAAAGGAATTACATCTAAGATACAGCACATAAAAGTCAGTGGACAGGATAACTATGTGGTCAATACTTTTATGTAACAGCTTACTTATGGTTTTATTCATTTGGTATGTAAGTTACTATCAATAATGCAGATGTGATACAGAAGAAATGCTTTTACACCCATTTATTTTACTGGAATAATATTACACTGTTCATCTTTTAGAGTGCTATATAACTAAAAAACAAATTGGCTAAGGTGACGCCTTCACATCAGTCTTATTCCCATAACTCAGGCACTTAGTTTCACTAAAATCAATGGACTTGTGAGTCTGTAAGTGAAGATTAAAAGACAAGTATAATAAATACTTTTAATCCTGCGTTGGCAAATAGATATGTAATTCTGTCACACTTATCTCAAAGGCTGATCTTTTATTTGCATATTTTCAGAGTTTTGATCTACAAATGGATTTCAATTTGTCAACTTTTGCAAGAATAACCTTGTGGGAGTGGGGACAGGTCATGCATAATCACAGAGTAGAACCCAGGCAGAAGGGAGATGTAGAGAATCTGAGCTCCATTTCTGTATTAAATGCAATTACCATAATTATAATTACCTTGTACGAAGGCCTTACTGTACTGGGTACCATCCACATTTAGACGCTTGAGAGATCTGAGACATCCCGATCTATGCAAATGTTACTGTGTCTTATGAACTGAACATGGAAATTTTAGGCATCCTTTCCTCTGTAGTTCTTGGGAATAGATACAGAGAAAGGAAATTACTTTCTCAATGGCATCGTGGTAGACCTGGAAGGAGAACCTACTGACTTGAACCACAGTTCAGGACCTGAACTGAAAAGATTTTCACCTTCTGTTATAGAAAAGAGTTCAATAAAGAGTGTGAATGAAGAAAATTGTACATAGGATCCATAGCTAGAATCAGACATTAAGGGGTGTAGGAGCCTGTGAAACTGCAAGCTTGTGACCCTTTTTTAGCTGTGTCACCAAAATCCTGGGATGCATATACTATTTATACACAGAGCTAAATACCACCTTAAGCACTACCATTACATGCCAAGGTTAGCAGGGTTGTATACCCTGCACAGTCCCTCACAGGCACTGCCTTCTGCAAGGGGAAGTCAAGCTATACCTCCTATCATGTAGGGATAGGTGGGAACTTGCATTCAGCCTCCACTCTGTAATTATTATACAGAATGCTATTCAAATTTTACAAAGCAGTAGTAAATCAAATTTCCATTAGTACAACTGACCTCATTCTTTACCTGGAACAATTCTCTCTGGAGATCAGTAATTTAAGTATATTTACCCTTGATAACCCAGTAGTCCTGAGAATGAAATAGTTTCTCTGATGTAAGCAGCAAAAATCAATACCCATTAAGCACATAAGGATAATTTAATGTACAAAGCATATGGTTATCCAGGTCATGCCATCACCAAAGCAGCTCATGTTGGTAGTATGTAGGCACCAAGAACACGCTGAGCTGTGTTCCTTGCAGAGCACATTGGATAGTCCAGGTGCTCAAGGTGTCATGGCTCTGTAAATGGGACTTCCTTGGGAGAGAAGACCTAAGTGGAGAATTTCACTCAGTATGTGAGCACAGGCTGCATTGGACTTTAAGCTATGTGCAACCAAACAAATGAATTAGCTGTGGCCAAAATTATGTATTTTTTTTCTCCAGGTATCAGCACAGCATTAAAGAAATGACCATTGCTCTCAAAGTGCAATGAAGCTAAGATCTCAGTTTTACAGATTCTACTGTGATATTCACCAAGAAGTGGGGAGTGCAGCAAAGGAGGAAGTTGTTCCATAGAAATACCTTCCCCATGTTTTCCCAGATCCCAGGGTCTGACACAAAGCAAAACAAATTACTTCCTTAGCAGCTCTGCTCAGTTCCATACAGCTGTGTGCTGCAGGTGGTGCCCTAAAAATATGTTTGTTTATTTTGCAACTCTGCAGGTTGTAAAGCTGCTCTTAATAATGAAATAGAATCCCCTCCATTGCATTTTCCCTTCTTCACTCTGAACCCCTCTCTTTAACCTGCTGGAAGAAGATGGTAAGACAGAGACGAAGTGATAGCAATGCAGTCCAGTCTCAAAAGAATGAAATGGCATGGAGCACAAAGTAAAAGCTGACTAGCACACTGTGTGGCATGGAGATTTTGGTGGTGTACCACTTCAGACAGGCAACTACAACAACAATTGAGTGAAAAATCAGTGGAAATTTTTCAAAATAGACTTCCATAAACAGGACAAAAATCAGACAATGGGTGAGCAAGAAATAATGTGTTACAAGACAGACATAGATGTGCATGATTTGGTAATTTTTCATATTTATGATAGTATAATTCTTTTTCTGAAAAGGTCTACAGAGGCTGTCGTCTTCCACCAGCATCACCCCATGCCCTAAGTGCTCTGTGTCACAGGACAAAGGAGTAGCTGTGGCTGCTTTGCAGCCCTTCTTATCACTGTAGGTTATTCCAGCTCTGCTTTGCATACATAAATGTTAAATACTCAAATTGAGATAATCCTTGTCTTCTCACAGTATTTTCTTGCATGCATTAGTTCTCAAGTAATTTTTCCTCATTTTGAAGATTTCCTAAGCGATGAGTGTTCATCTGATCGATGTATAGAGACCACCAAAATTAATTTTCTGTCACTTCTTCAGTGTGAGCTAAAATAGAAATTTTGTCGAGTTGTTTTTTTATCCTGAATAAAAGCCTCTCCTCAGGAGAAGCTGGCAAAATATTTGTGCCTTATCACATCTGTCTCTCCTTAGTCCCTAAGATCAGTATTACTTGGGCAACACCACCACCCTACACACTGGGGATTCTCCTGACCTTAGGGATCATTCCAGTTGATTTAGTTACTACCTTTTTTAAGCAGTAGGAGAAATAAAAATTAACCAAAATTTCACTTCTAAAAAAATAAAATCTGTGTTGATTTGCACAAAATTAGCAGCAGTGTTCATATGGTTCACAGTCTGGTGCTGTTTGTTTTTAGGCCAGTTCACAGTCTAGGTGCTGTTTGCTGTGGGGAGACAAGGCCTCTTGCAGACTGTGAGTATTCTGCACCTCCTGAGCAGAGCATCTCTCTGCAGTCCTTGAAATATTCCACAGCCCACCCTGAGACTTGCTTTTTAGAAAGCATAAACCATGGGGGGTTTATAGGTTTTATTTTAGCTGTCATACTCTTTCCAGTAAATAATCCACAGCAAATATCACGTCTATGTGAAGCCTCAAGTTCTGTATCTAGATTCCCTATGAGTTTACTGGCAAGCTATCAAAATAGACTCAGTATAATTTTTTTCAAGCATTGAAATAAGTGGTTCTCAGTGAAGCTGAATTTCTCTGTAACTTTCTTTCTGTAGGCAGTAGAAAACCTCCTCGAAAACATCCTTAAAAACATGCTGCAGTGTTACTAGTCTGTGAAAAAGCCAAGATCAACATTACCTTGATCATTGTCATGAACACACAGAAATACAAATAGAAAGCAAGTAACCACTTTGTAGGTTGCAATTTATAGTTTTAAAGTTTAAATTCAAGATTCACTGAAGTGCCCATAAAAGAAAATTGAAAGGAAAGAGTAATTACTTTCTACTGGCTGGAGATAAATCTCATCTAAGGCTTGGGTTTGTTGAAAGCTAGTTTGCTGAAAATCAAGCAATATCTAACTTTGTGTTGTATGCCACTGGGCAGTACTAGGTAATTCTTCTGTTTCTCATCACATTTAATGTGATAGTGAATTTATACTAGTATTTCTATTTGAAAATGAATCCCACACCCACAACCAGAAAGTTGAAAATTATGTAAACAGTAAAGTTGAAAGAACCAGATTTGGAAAATTGACCCATATTTATATTGTGTAGCTCTTTACCTATGATAATCACATTTACAGTAACATAAATGGAAATATAAAAGTAACTGTAGTTGGCTACGCTAGCCGATTACCAATGGTTTGTATTCTGAACCATTCTCCTAGCTTGCAAAGAATGACCTTATCTGGAAACACAGGTCTCTTTAGGCACAGACACACAAAAACCCTTGCTGAATCAGGAACAGAATTGAGCTTGAGTTATATATTCCTTGAGTTTCTTGCTTGTTGTTCATTATATTAAAAAAAATAAGGTAGAAAAATAAGCCTGGATATCTCCTTTGGAGGACTTGAGGGTAGGAAGGCATTGCAGAGGGACCTGGACAGGCTGGATCAATGGGTTGAAGCCAATTGTATGAGGTTCACTAAGGCCATGTGCCAGGTCCTGCATTTTGGTCACAACAATCCCAGGCAATGCTACAGGTCTGGGGCAGAGTGGCTGGAGAGCTGCCCAGCAGAAAAGGACTTGGGGATGTTGATAGAAAGCCAGTTGAATATGAGCCAGCAGTGTGCCCAGGTGCCCAAAAAGGCCAACAGCATCATGTCTTGTATCAGGAATAGTGTGGCCAGCAGGACTAGGGAAGTGGTTGTCCTCCTGTACTTGGCACTGGTGAGGCTGCACCTCGAGTATTGCGCTCAGTTCTGGGCCCCTCACTATAAGAAGGGAGGTGGTGGAGTCACCATCCCTGAAAGTATTCAAAAGAAATATAGATATAGTGCAGTGCTTAGCAACATGATTTAAGCACTGAACGGGTAAATTAGGCTATGGTGGGGGGATTTAGGTTATGGTTGGACTTGACGATACTCAAGGTCCCTTCCAACCAGGATGATTCTATAATTCTATGATTCTATGAAGAAGAACATTTAGATGCTGAAGTGAGTCCAGAGAATGGCAACAAACCTGGTGAAAGGTCTGGAGCATAAGGTCTTATGAAGAACCTTTGAGGGAGCTGGCGTTGTTGAGCCTGAAGAAAAGGAAGCTAAGGGGACACCTTCCTGCTCTCTACAACTACCTGAAAGGAGGCTGCAGTGAGGTGGGGCTGGTCTCTTCTCCCTAGTAAAAAGTGACAGGAGAAGTGGTAATGGTCTCAAGTTGCACCAGGGGATGTTTAGATTGGATATTAGGAAAAAAATCTTTACTGAAAGGGCTGTGAGGCACTGAAACAGGCTGCCCAGGGAAGTGGTTGAGTCACTATCCCCAAAGTTGTTTAAATTATGTGGAGATGCGGTGCTTAGGGACATGGTTTAATGGGACTCAGCAGTGTTGTTTGTGGTTGGACTCAATGATCTAAATGATTCTAAGATTCTATGAGTAAATTTTGAGTGATAACAACTGATTGTAAAATAAATTGTAAAAATATTTAAGCTAATTTATTTTTTCACACTGACCTTGTTGCACTTTTACCTTTGTCTCATTTGCACCAGCTTTAGCTTGTCAAAACTGCTTTTGTGAACTAGCTGGAGAAAGGGCTGCTTTTGTTTTCCAGACCTATCTAATCCCTGCCTTGCTACTTAGTTGGTCAAGATTCCTTTGCACTGCTACAATATGGTGAGCTGAAGAGCATGAAGGAGATCTGAGATGGCTCCATGGAGGTAGCTGGGCTTGCAGGTGAATCAGCCACCAACGTTTCACATGCAGAGTTCACGCAGAGATGCACTGACGGAAAGATATATTGCCCCACTATATTCCACACCTGGTACTTGGCCATTTACAGCTGGGCTGGGGAATAGACAGATGGAAGAGCTGCTCACTTTTTGGGTAGCTGAGGGCCACATAATATATTATGGACTATCCAATTGTCTTACTATAGTTTCTGTGTCTTGCTAACCATATTTCTTATCTTTTGATAGTATGGTTCCTCTTTGAACAAAACACTGGAATATATTAAGCAAAAACAAATATAAAAAAATATAGAGAGGGAGTCACGTACTCAAATTTAGATGTATAGTAACAGGGTTTTTTGCAGTCATGTATATTTCCACCTGGACATAAACATGGTTGCATCACTAGAACAAATATAAAAGTGAAGATTGCTATTCAATGTAATTAATTAATATGTTTATGTCAGCTTTCCACCTAGGTCAGAGAAAGCAAAGGGCAAAAATCTTTATACAGGTAAATACAGTTAGAAAAGCTACCAGTTTTCCCCAAAACAAGCAGATTCAATTCCTCCATTCTGCAGTGTGACAGTGGATTATTATCCTCCTAAAAAAGATTTAAGATTTCTGGTTTTGGTTTTCATGCAACAAGTAAAACATTTTGTTCTCTTGGGAAGAACCTTTTCCGTTCACATCAAGTGCATATGACTAACATGGTGAATAACAAACTGATCAGTTTTGAGTCCTGTGAACTGATCAGTGAGTCTATTTTATACTGTTGAAAAATTATCCTGCATTTGGGTTTCTCTTTCATATTCAACTTGGCTTTCACAGCAATATCTGTAACTAATTATGCCACAACTTATATCCTACAGTACAATTTTAATGTAACCTGCAATAGATTATTTGTGGTATGGTCAATAGTCAAAACGGAGGCCAGGAAGGTAGAATGTGTCATTTGGCAATTCTCACAGCAAAAAATATGTTGGAGTATTCCTTGTAACAGGTGTATTGAACTAGTTGCAAGACAACAGAGTTTTATAACAAAATTAATTCTTAGAGCCGGGGTCTGTGAATGAATTTCACAGTATTTTCCTATTCTGGTAATGATGTTCTGCAATAAGATATCTAGAAAAGATGATGGAAGTGAAGCTATCTGTAAATACTTACTGCAAGGAAGATCTGAAGAGAGCTGTGAGCCACTTCAATGTACTGATATTCAAGAAAACACCCCGAGACAGTGATATAACGATGATCTTCTGGTGCCCAGTCTGGGGCTGGGGTTACCGAGGTCACGGTGCAGCCTGGCCCATTCTCCATCCACCAAGAACGATGCATTGAGATATTAAATGTCAGAATGAGATCTGTTTCCTGCAAAAGAACAAGTGAAGAATTAACGCACTGGGATAGTGCTTCAGCATCAAATGCCTCAGGAAAAGATTTCTTAGGCTGTATGAAGAAACAAAGAGAAGCAGTAAAACCACATTGTCACAAGAAAGTTAGTGGAGCTTCCCTGCAGCAAGCAAAAGTAGCTGTACCTTGGCAGATAGAATTGTTTTGGAGCAGAATAATCCTACAAGCCAGATGTGCTCCTAGACATTATGTTAGCCTAGCCTATAGCAGTAATTTCTCTTACATTGCCAAATTTTCTGAGGAAACCGTAAGGACTGATGGACGTGCACATTTACACAGCAACCCTCCTCTGCGCAGTTTCTGGAGGTATGGTCCATATTTTGGTGGTTTGATGTTCCAAGCCGTACAAGAGTCCATGGGAACCAACACTTCATAGACTTTGATATGTATGGGTCACCTACTAGGAGTTTTGCTTCACGGACCCTGTGAAGCAGACCTGTTGTAAGTCTGCTGAAATATCAGAGAAGATGTAAAAATATTACTCTGTATGAGTATACAAGCATACAAGTATAGCCTCTTTGGAAATCCTCTTCCAGATTTCTAACTTACAAGGAATCTGTAAGGAAATAGCTAGTGAGTGTTACCTTGTATAAACACTGCTTAGCTTGTTAAAAAGGACGGGTAAAGAGGCCTGCAATCTCTAAGTCCCGTGCAGCTGCTGCAGTGGAGTAACTACCCAGTCATGGTCTCTTTCAAGATTGTATTTATAAATAGTTAATAAAGGATTAATGAATGATTAATATACATCCTGAACAATACTAAGGATATGACTTCCATAAATTATACTTTGCACATTACTTGAGAGTGTTATACAGAGTTACAACAAAACTATGGTCTTTGAGGATTCTATAAGAGGCTACAGTGTTTACCTACCCTTTATGAATTATTTATAAGTGTAACCTCATTGTAAAGTGTGACTATCTAGTCTCTGTGCACATGTGCTCAGTCATGCAAAAAAATTTGCTTTTAAGTGATTTCTTTGCAGAGCCAAACTCTCCCCACACCTAACCTACATTTTTTCAGCCTGTTGATGACATTAATAATTAAGATTCTCATAAAGATTTTACAGTGTAACTATTTAATTAGTTTACCATGCCAAAAGGAATAAACAGAATACCATTCTGAGGCAGATATTATGTGTCCACATTTCCATCCCTTCAAAACCAGACAATTTTCAATCCCACTTATTTTCTCTTTTTCCACTAACTCATGCAAAGGTAACTGCACCCAGAAAGGTTTTGGATAATGTCATGACTGACATGTCAATCAATCCATGATTACACTTGACTCTTAAATCCCTTCTCTTTAAGTTGTAGTTCTTTCTGCAGAAATTTTGTACACCTAAAAAAACCCCAACAATTATTTACCTGATAAGCACACACATCTATCAGATGGCAGGAAGGGCTATACATCTTTTTGTGATCAATAATTAACCTACATTCTCACAACAGCCCAATCCAGAAAATAATAATCTATATGAGAAAATGTATGATGCTTCACATTAATTTAGTCATGCAACTAACTTCAAGTATTTGAAGATGATCCAAGTAACAGTGAACATTTGTATAAACTACACAAATTACCCCAAAATAGAAATATTTATCTACAGGTGTAAGTCTTCACTTCCAACAAACCCCTCCTTTCTCTGCACTCCTCCCTACCAAAGCTGCAGATGCTGGAAAGTATCTGGAAGATGTTTCTTGGAAATGGGCAATTTTATCTTACATCCAAGCCAAAAGACTATAAGAGACCTGGGGCTTTTCAGTCTAGAGAGGAGAAGATTGAGAGGGGATCTAATCAATGTCTATCAATACCTGAAGGCTGGGCATCAAAAAGGCAGGGATAACCTCTTTTCACTTGTGTCCTGTGATAGGATGAGGGGCAATGGACTCAAACTTGAGCACAGAAAGTTCCACCTCAACATGAGGAAGAACTTCTTTACTCGTGAGGGTTACACAGCACTGGAACAGGCTCCCCAGAGAGGTTGTGGAGTCTCCTTCTCTGTAGACTTTCAAGACCTGTTCCGAATGCCTTTCTGAGTCATCTGTCCTAGGGGTTTGTTTTTTTTGTTTCGTTTGGTTTGGTTGTCAGTCATGCTCTGGCAGGACCTGCTCTGACCTTCAGAGGTCTCTTCCAACCCCTAATATTTTGTGATTCTGTGATTCTGGAATGAGGGCTGTTACAGCCCCTCAGTAGCACCCTGTCTTTCTTACCTGGTGGAAGAAGTTAAAAGAACAAGTATCTTTAGAGTAACTTTGCTTAAAGTAATAGATTTATTCCTGAATGAATAAAATCAGAATCCATCACTTTATTGTCAGAAGATCTTTAAGCAATTCTAGTTACCATGGAAAAATCTTAATCTCTAGTCTCTTATTAGACATGTAACATGAATGAATAGGACTCAGTGTCTGGTTCTATTTTATCATTTGCAAGACTATTTTACAAAGAGCAGACAAGGGATGAGAAATGTATTCCTTGAAAAAGAAAGGGATAAATTGGCTTGCAGGAACTGAGTATTGTTAAGCCAGGTGAAGTTAAGATGGATCAGATGAAGCTAAATACAAAGATCATAACTGGGCTGTCTGATTAGAACATCATTTCCATAGAGATAGTTATATTTGCTTACAAAGGGTGCAAACAAACCTTTACATGTTAAAACCATAAGTAAATTTCCAAGCTACACAGGAAATACAATCACATGTTAAAATATTTATAATTACATGTGTAAATAAAACTTTACAAATGCAGCTTTCTTTTACCCCATAATTTATATCCAGATGGTTTTCTGAAATAATTTGTTATATTTAGAAAAATTCCTTCCCCTCAATTATCTGTTGACAACTAAGTCGAATCATGGGATTAGGACTAGATAATCATCTTTATTTTGTTATTGTTCAGGAATAGTGTTTTAGAACTTGCTAGTAAAAAATTACAGATCTTTATCAGGTCTATATTCTATTCCTATCTCCAAGTAATCAGTAAAATGCTGTGTTGTTTCATCAGCTCATAAATTGACCTGCTACCTATCACAAAAATGTTGCATTCCTTATCTCTTAATATTAGCAAAACCAAATAAATCCTACTGAAAGCTCTGATGTCAAATCTTAAAGAACTTTGAACAGCGTGGTTAAGAATATTTTTAAGGACTGTATTCATTATATAGTGAATCAGGCAACAAACAGCCAACTGCAAAAAGCAAAATGGTAAGCGGAGGTGAAATCTAGTTCTGGTAAGGTTAGATGTCATCCATGGCTCAAGTCAAACTGGGCTGGAATAGAATGATAATGAAGGCAGATTTTCACAAGCAAGCACCTAAGTTAAGCTCTTTAAATTTATGTCCTTAAAATATGTGAGATAAGACCAAATGCAGAAGGAACTTATTCACAACAAAGTCTGCTGCTGCACAGCTAGCTCTTCTCAGGCATAAATTGTTACAGGCTTTGAACTTGCCCATAACCTTCAAACCATGTCCCACTGTATGCAACCATATAAGCAGAACAGTTCCTGTTCCTTAGTAGCAAAGGTCACCCAGCTTACAAAAAAAGTTTTACATCTTACTGAGAAAACTGATAAAGACCTGAATCTCCTTGTTGAACTGTAAGCCAAGGAGCAGATGATGTATCTATCATGAACATCTTTTATGCTGAAAACATTTAGAGCTGTTTTTGGACAGGCTACATTTGCTATTTACTTTATGCACTGTTTGAATACAGTTTTACTGGATGTAGACAAAGTCTAAACTGGAAGCTGGGGATTTGTTGTACTCTCCAGTGTATTTGTCATCTGTTTTCTTTCTGACATCTGTGGCTCAAACATTGTTCAGGGAAATGCAGAGAAATGGCCTGATAAGCCTGGAAGCTATGAAACCTAAGAAGAACTGTTGATACACATTGGGCATGCCAATACAGTGTTGTTCACAGTCTGTGTGCCACAAAAGATTTCATTATCCTGAATTCAATAAACAGCTGCCTCCTTCATGGACCCAGAAATACGTCTGTGTGAGCTTTATTGATGATCACCGTGCTGTTTTTGTAAATCCTGCTGGTATTTGTAAAGCCTGTTAATGAAAACTGGTGCATTAAAGGAGATTTTGCTATTCATCAAGGAGGAAAAATGCAGTGGAAAATATTTAGTACTACATCTTTGCTGACATTCTTAAGATGTGCTGGCATTTGTAGTGGTCAGGGGAAGTACTGCTGGGTTAGACAAAGCTAGGGTTTGGAGGTCTCTGAATCTCAGATCTCAGAGATTAGAAGCTGAGACATAGAATAACTGAATGCCAGGTTGGAAGGAATCTCAAGGATCATCTGATCCAACCTTTCTAGGTAGAAACATAGTTTAGATGAGATCACCCAGCACCTTGTCAAACTGAGTCCTGGAAGTGCCTAGCACTGGGGAATCCGTCATCTCCCTGGAGAGATTTTCCCAATATCTGACTGTTCTCATAGTGAAACATTCTCTTCTGGTTCATCGGGATCTCTCTAGGGGTGACTTGCACCCGCTACCCCTTATCTTTTCTGTGTGAGTCCTTGTAAAAAGGGAGTCTCCAGCTTCTTGGTAGCCACCCTTTAAGTACTGGAACACAGCAATAAAGTCTTCCTGAAGCCTTCTTTTCTGCAGGCTGAACAAATCCAGTTCTCTCAGCCTTTCCTTATATGGCAGATCCTCCAGTCCTTTGATCGTCTTTGTGGCCCTTCCCTGGACCCTCTCTAGCCTGCCTGCATCTTCAAATCAAGCCTGTAATTTTTTTTTTCAGCTAAGTTTGTAAAAAATGTTGAGTTCTGATGGTTTTGCCTGTGTTTAATACAGTAGATAATAACTTTTGCTGGGGTTAATGGCATAGTACATAACATTTCCTGGCAGAGGACAGCTGATGACAGAACATGGCAGCAGAAAGCTTTGTAAGAGCTTCCAGAAATGTATGCAACCTTCTTTGCATTATGCAGCAGCAGGAGGATAGCAGTGCTTAATATGAAGATAGCTCTTTGTATGTTGTTTTACTACTACTATATATTACTAATTATACTATCTCTATGCAGTAATTACAATATATTACTTTTTCAATTATTTGTGTTAGGTGCAGCTTAGAGAAGCTGACCCCAAATACAGTGCCAAGAGAAAAAAGAGGCAGCAGTGATTCAGGGTGATTCTCGGAAAGTCCATGAGACCTTACAGACTCAAGGAAATGAAATTGTACTGACTTCAATAGCTGTGGCTTGTGGTGTCATGGGAAATAAGTTTCTTCCATTTTTCTAATTAGAAATAGCTGAAATCTGTGCAAACTTGCCAAGCTTCTGTAGAAGTTTTGTCAAATACAACCATGTAAGCACTTGTTTCATTTTTCCAACTCAAACTAGCAAGAACAGGCTGCTTGGATACTGAATGATCACACAAGGTTTCAGTGATAAAAGATCAGGGTCTGAAAGCGTTTGTAGTTTTGGATTCTTTGGATGCACAGAGGACTCTACAGGCGCTTTTTTTTTTTTTTTTTTTTTTTTCTGCTATCTCACATTTCAACTAAAACTAGCTCCCAGCAGGCAGTATCATTTTCTCATGCAAGCAAATATTTTCCTGCCTAATGAAAAAACAGCTCTCACTGAAGGGTCAAAATAGATGTTGGCAGTTGTGTTTCTTTTCCTTTTTATTTATTTTTTATTATATTTTATTTTATTTTTTTTAATCCACAGTTGAGATACAGGGAATAGTTATTGTATAATTGTGTAAGGATCATGGATATTTAAGGATCCTGATCTTTTTTTCCTTTTGCATCTGAACTTTTTTGCGTCTCCACTTTTTCATATTTGCATGATTCTTTGATTTTTTCTTCAGTGACTTAGAAATTTCATTTCCTCTTACAAAACAATTTTATGCCAGTATAATCAGAAATTGAAATTCAGAAATCAGAAATTAGAAATTTATGTATATATCTGTCATTAATCAGCTAAGATTTAATCAGTCTGAATCCACCCAGTGGATCTACTAGTAAAATTTATCTGCAAAAACCAGTAAAACTTTCCTCACTGTTAGCTTTTCTCAATATTTTGTTAAAAATATTTCAAAGGTATCTTGAGTGATTTCCAACCTACTTCTGAAGATTTTGATTAATTACTTATAAAGATACCAGCATGAAAGAAAGAGATGACTCAGGTGACCTGATTTTCTTTTCTAAAATGAAACTAGAGTATTAAATTAATAAAATATAAAATAGTCCTCAGAAAGCACAGGTAATACTATGCAGAGATTAACATTGTCACTTACTATTCTGTGATGTGATTCTTATCAATAATCTTATGAATTTTTTAGAGCTGCAATCAATATTATCTTAATTAAGATCTCCATATTTTTATAGTATTGGAATATGTACATTGACAAACCTACCAATTTTTTTCTGCTCTGTTTCAACTCATTAAAAAAAAGATACCTGCTAAACTCCAGAATAATGATTTTTGCAGTTCACCACCAAAATTTTTCATTAACATCTTTGTTCAAAAGTTTTCTACCCATATAGTTTTTAAATTAAAGGTATCATAAAAAGAAAATAGAAACTTTCAGTTTGTATTGCGAGGTTAAAATTATTATTACTACCCCATTCATATTTTTCATATCTAATCAGAATATTTTCAGAATAAAAATGTTCTGGACTAAGATTATTTGATTTTTTTTTCCTGTGTAGAACATCAAGCTCATCAGCGTAGCCCTAAGTCACTTACCATGGGGAATGAGAAGCTGCAGTTCCTGTGCTGTAATTTGGCTCTTGTACCTACTTAGCAAAGACCCTGAGCACTAGAATGTTTGTATTTTCTTGGAAAATTACTTTTTGGAGGATCTAAGCTTGTACAATGAAAAAACTACACTGTGACACAACAGACCAGAGGTGCTAACATCCCAGAGTAGTAGCTAACTTTGTGGAACCTTATTTATTTCTCACTGTGGAGTAATCAGGAATACCATTCTGAAATTTTGAGAATTTGTTGAAGCAAATTGAGCTAAATGTAACACTTTGTTTTGAAAAGTTTCTGTTCTGACAAATTGCCTTACTCTTGCCCTGCAAACTTCATTAGTGGGGGTGTACAATGGGCTGTTTTCCAGCCTCAGTTATTTACATTGTTCTGACCTTACTGATGGGCATGGGTTTATTACCAGCTCCTATTAAAACAACAACAACAACAACAAACCAATCCCAGATGATTTCATTTCAAAAGCCAAAGCTATTTTAATATTTGGATTAAATCTGAAAATACAAAGAGGCAATTTAAATATTTACTAGGGGAAACAGAAGATGATGGTCATGCAGATAACGAGAGAATTTTCTGCTTCTGGGTGAAACTGAGCAGCCTTATTTAGGACAGAGATCCAGAGCTGGAAACAGGGTGGTGGCACATGGTCTCTTTTCCCACACCCAAGCAGTGTTCCATGGAAGAAAACTAGTAAAGGATTTTATCATGGTACCAAAATCAGTGTGGCTCTGAATCTCTTTCTGAGGTGAAGCGAATGTTCTGATGGTTCAGTAATCCTGGTTATTAATTTTGAGCTGAAAACACGCAGTTTCACCACTTTAATGATATAACAGTACTAGATAAAACAGTACTATGAGTAAAACATAACGCTTTTAAAGAAGTTTAAGTTCCTTCACCTCTTGGGAATAATTTATTTCCCTCTTCTTTTTAAATGGTAAAGGAGGCATGTCTCTTGTCTTGGTTTACCCAGGCAAATACACAGATCAATAGTGCTTAGAATTTGCAGACACAAATATAAACAACCTCTTAATTCTAAATAACCCTTCTAAGTACAAGGATATCTTCTATTTGGATAATATCCAAAAGACTATGCAGAGCTTTGAGCGAGCTGGGAACACAATTCTGCATGCTGGAAATTGAAAGCTCTAGGCCTTGAAAAAAATATCAGGATTAAACAAATATCCTTAAAATGCTTCCCTTTTCCAGAATAAATGGTTTACTGAGTTGCCAAATCACTTCAAGAACACTGTTTAATCAACTCTGTCCAAGACATGTATTACTGTGGCCCAACATTTAGTAAGGAAGGATATAGAAGTGTATGGTGCAGCTCCACACAGCCCTTTTGCCCTGTTCAAGAAAAAGTGTGGAATAACCATAGATCTGAAGATGTACAGCATTTGTGTAGCTTGCAAATTTGGGATAGTAAACCAAAAAGCACACCAATGAAGCCACAGCAATATGCTCAGCATGATGTGCACGAAGCCTGTATACAACAGTCTCTATTGCAACATTGCTGAGTATTTATACCAAGGTGTTTCTGATCATCAGTTTGACACATTTTACTCCTAAATATGACTTTTATGAGTTTCAAGGGGTTGAACAGCTGCCACTCCAACAGATGACATAGCAAAAACTGTGTCACAGGTTTTGGTGCTTGTGTGTGCTCCATTTGTCTGATCTATACTTGTCCCATGGGCTTCAAAAACTACCTTTAGCTCCTGTTGGAAAGGTTCTATTTATTTTTAAAATTAAAAAGATATTTCTCACAGGACCATGTTATATGACTCTGATAAACTTTAGTTCATAAGAAGCTCACTCATGTCCTTGCAATTGATGACAGTTATTAGAACACCTAAGGCTATATTCAGATTTGATAAATCAAACTCTTTTCACTTTATCTACAGTAATTAATTTAACAGTAGGTGAAACTGCTCTCTTTTTGTGGTGTGATGTCATGTCACACAGCATGGGCCACAGATTAGTTTTCTTGAAACTAATTTGATTATGTAGTACTGTCATCTAAGTACAGAAATAATAAGATCTAACTTGTCTTGAACACAGGGTGAATTATAGATATTTTGTCTCGCTGGTTCCTGCATTTGAGAATTATTTGAATTATTTCAAAAAAACCCAAGATGCATGGTTTCTCCTGTTCTAGAGCTGGTTTTCAGTTTTAGCTAATTTTAGATTTTAAAATTAAAAGAATGTGAACAAAACTGCAAAACATGTGTTTCAACATTTAAAAAGAAAATATTACACTCTTCCAAGCTTGACTTATTAAGGCCTTTAGGTGGCATTTGCAAATTGGATGGAAAATGTTAGTACTCCCACATATCCAAACCTCTCACATGTCCTTGATAAAGAAAAGAAAAATAATCTGTTCACAAACTTCTACTCTGACAATTCAAATCTCATCGAAACAGACTGAAAAGAAGTTTGGTCATCTGCATTAATATACAAACTACAATGTCAAACAAGAGGGTGTTAGCAAACCTTTCAAGTGTGTATCCTTTTCTCTTGTGAGATATTGCTTAGATGTGGCAATGCCCACACCTTTGGTACACTGCAGCCCCCTATGAACAGTTCAAAGCCATTTAAAAAGATTCAGTGCATAACTTGGGGTAAATGTATGGTTTTTATTAGATTTTCAGAAGCACACCCTGAGGAGTAATGCTATAAAGCCACGCTAGATTTTTTAGCTAGCAAGAGGAAGACTATGCCATGTACTTTGAAAGAAATGGTAGCAATTTAAACCAGCTAAGGTACTAATCCATAGATTAGTAGTTTGTCTCTCTTTTACATGTTGACTATGCAATGTGCAATGCTGCTAAAGCACAGAGGACTACCTACTACAAGAATATGTGTTCTTATACATGATAAAAGAACACTCAATTTAAGATGGCAAAATCATCTCAATAAGAAGATCCATTATTTTGCTAATCTCACGCTTAGAACCAGTTCATACAACATACATACCAGCCTGTATAATATATGTAAGATATATTTGGATATAAGATAAGATATATTTTCTCCCCCTTTACTTGACTCCTGTGAGACCCCACCTGGAATACTGGTGCCCCCAACACAAGAAAGATGTGGAATTGTTGGAACGTGTCCAGAGGAGGGCCACAAAAATGATCCAAGGGCTGGAGCACCTCTCTTATGAGGACAGGCTGAGGGAGTTGGGGTTGTTCAGCCTTCCAGTACCTGAAGGGGCTACAGGAAAGCTGGGGAGGGAATTGGGCTTACAAGGGTTTACAAGGGCTTGTAGTGAGAGGGCAAGGGGTAATGGTTTTAAACTAAAAGAGAGATTTAGGTTAGAGATCACGTGGAAATTCTTTAGTAGAGATACTGGAAGAGGCTGCCCAGAGAAGCCATGGAAGCTCCATCCTTGGAAGCATTCAAGGCCAGGTTGGATGGGGCTTTGAGCAAATTGATCTAGTGGGAGGAGTCCCTGTCTATGTAGGGGGGTTGGATCTAGATGATCTTTAAGGTCCCTTCCAACTCTAACCATTCTATGATTCTATGAATTTTGTGATTCAAAGTGTATTTCCTTGAAGACTTAGAATGCTATTGCAGTTCTTAAAAAAACCCACAAAAACACACAACAAAAGCCACAAACAAAACAATATCCAAACAAACAAACAAAACCCCCTAAATTACAGAATAGTTTGTCTTCCTGCAGCATGAATATTTATGGAGTGTTCCTTAAGATCATACTATAACATACTGTGGAGCACAGTAGTAGTAAGAGCACAGCAACTCAAATCTGACTTGTATGCTATTCTGCAGGGACAACGTATTTCCAGGAACCCAGAATAGGTATTTAATCTATATGCTTTCTGCCTTGGGACAATCTGGTTATGTCTCCTTCAGTGAGATGGAAAAGGAAAAGGTTGCATGGGTGTAGCATAAATATCAGCCCCAAAGATTTTGCAGAGATTTTTTAATCATGCAGCTACAATTACGGCTCTTCTCTGTCTTGCCAATGAAGTATCCCAAATAAGAATGAATCAATCAAAGTCTTCAAAAATTTAGGAAATTTATTTTGAAAGTCTTATGTCTCTAGCATTCATTCTATTTGAATTGTATCATCACAGTACTTAGGTTTGCATATTTAGTTTGCAAGCATCTCATGCTGTCTAGCTAAAATTTAACTTACGAAAATCTCTTCAGAATTTAGCTCTGTATCCAAAGACTCTCCAGTTTCCAGCCAAGATTAAGATGAAACACTAGCAGCAATGATCTTTAATGAGCATAGCCTAAGAGGAGTAACCAGAACAGAGCTCTATCTCTGTAGACTGAATCAGTGATTGAAAACTTTATTTAAGAAACTGACGGGGAGTAGATTTACCATTCTAACTGTAGTGTCTGTGTCAGTTCCTTAAATTGAGTTTTCAAGAGCTGATTTAGCCCAGGGAAATGCAGAAATCTGGTTGAAGCGTCTCTTGGGGCTGCTTATACTAAATTTTTTGTTTGTGTTTAGTGCTAATGCAGAATTAGAGGAACTTCGCTGTCAAGATGTTAGAAGATCGATGCTTTTATTACTTTGAATTGGAAAGCTGGTATACACAATAGAACAGTCGCAGTGGGAAGAATGATACAGAGCTCTTCTTTGATTTCCTCGTGCCTAGGAATATTGCAATATACTGTGAATTCAAGAAGTAGAGTTCATTTTTTCTCTTGGTCAAGAAATAAACATAGTATATCTGGTTTATTAAATAGAGACTCCGTAAAAATATTTTCAAGAAAATATATATCTGCCCAGGGGAAAAATATATAAACTCCAATAAATAATTCATTTTTACAGTATCTATATAATCACTTCACTATGAAGTGCCAGCAATATACCACATGTGCTCTGTCTCTTTCTTTGAAATAAAACTCTCATAAAATACTTATAAGAGGGATTTTTTTTTTACAAGACAAATAGCTTTTAGATTGACATAATGTGGTGGATTTTTTTCTTTCTTGAAGAAAAGCATTGGAAGTATTAAAGTTTCTGTGAATTCCTAGTACCAGAGTAGTTTTCTGTTATGTGCATTAGTGAAATTGTGATTTCACTGGGAGATGAGGTTGCCCAGAGAAGGTAGCAGTGAAACTCAATACATGTCCAATTCAAAAGAAATGCTTTAATTTAAACTGAGTGATCCATAAAGTATTACTACATTTGAGGCATACATCTCTTAAAAAAAAAAGATTTAAACACAAAAATGAATAACAGAATTAGGCATGAAAATAGAGGTTCTGTAGTTTAGTACTCAAAGGTTAGGAACTACAAACTCCTTGGTTCTGCTCTATTGCACGTCAGCACTACCATATATTATTAGTTACACACTGTTTTCCTGAGCGGAATGGACAACTTTCTGTAAAAGTTCATCATTAAACTACCTTTAAACATTTTTCAGTCTTAAAATGTGTGAAGTCTTGCAGCTTAATCCTAGATGACTTCAGATTTATTTTTTTTTTTTTGTGCTGGCAATAATTCTATTAAATGAATGGGACTCACAATATTTGATACTAAGTTTGTTACACTGAGCCTAGACATTCAGATAAACACTTTCCAAGATGTACACTGAACCGTTAATATGTATTTCCATACCGATGATGACATGGATATCTTTTTCATTCTAAGTATGGTTTTCCTCCTGGTTTGGATAATTATACTGTGATTCCTTAGCATAGCGAAGAGGATGTCTTATAAGCAAAGTTTAATGTTGTCAAAACCAAGACATACTACATCTCCTTCCAGCTTTATTCATAAGGCATTCTGCAAAAGGGAAAACTATATCCCAAGAGAAGTTTCAGTAGTTTATGATGGGAAGAAGCATCACATCATGGTATGCTGTGATGTGTTGTGGGTCCAATGCTATGGCATTTTGATTAATTACATGAATGGCTGACTAGAGAAAAGACTAAGTGTATACTTTATGATTGCAATATGTTTGAGGAAAGGGGGAGCATTCAAATTCATCTTGAGAAAACTGAGATTTGTCCTGGAGAAATGCTGTTCAGCAAGAACAAATGGAAAGTACCACACTGAGGCCAAGGTAACTAAATGCACTAGCACAGTAGGCATAACAGCAGTCTAGGCACTGACTGCTTTCTCATAAGGGAATAGAAGGTTAACACAGTTCACAACGTGAATAGAAGTCAACACTCATGTTGCTGCAGAAAAGGAGTCATCCTTCTGGGTTGTATAAACATGAGGGAAGTCTGCAGTACTGTTACAATTCATGTTCTCAGTGTTGGCAAGGCCTCAGCTCAAAAGACTTCAAGAAAAACTGCAGACTGACTACAGAGGAGCAAAAAGGAGCAATTAAAATGAGTCCATGTCTGAAAACAAGACCTGTGAAGAAAGGTAGAAGGAACTGGGGTTTTCTAGCTTAGAAGATACAAGATTGAGAGTATAACTGGCTGTCAAAGAAAGCTGTGTAACCTGTTTCCCTGCCTACACTGGAAAGACATTCATCGTGGGCCCAGGAACTGGACTGCATTGCAAAGAGGATACAAATAAGATCTCTGGGAAATAAGCTTCTGAAGCCATGGGAGAGGAAACCACTGGAAGGGACTGTCTGGGAAGTCTGTGGGATCTATTGCTGCTGGCATTTAAGAACAAGATTGACAAACTTCAGTCGCGTTTTCACATATATTTAGGCAGGAGACATGGACTAATTGACGTACTGAGTTATTCAACAAAGTGAATCTATGTTTATAATGACTAAAAGCATGGTTCTGGGAATAGATTATATTTATAAATATGAAACACATATCACAAGTCATTTCTATGAGATCTGGTATACTTAAAATAATAATCGGAAATACCCGACATGTAAAGCTTAAACACAGCTGAACTTAAAGATAATACTTTTCCCTGGAGTTTTCTAACAGATATGAGAAATTTTAATGCAAGAATAGGGAGCCTTATTTATAGAAGTAATGTTAAGTGAATTACTATAAAAAATGTCTTCTTTCTTAGGTTCCCAGCTTTTGATAGTATAATTCCCATAGTACTGTCCAGTCTATTCAGAACTCTTGAAAGAGACTATGACTTGTAATGGCTGGAACGCATTTCTGCAGCCTTGATTATCTACTTCTGAGACAGTCGCCTATATAGTCAGTGGAGCTAAAGAGGAACTTTCAGTCATCTCATCAGGTGTAGGCCACCAGGTGTCTTTAGTATGAAATTAATCACACCTTAAAATGTTTACTTTAGAGCAGATCCAGATACTCTCTATATTAAAAAAAAATAAAATCAGAAGTATAGATATCCTGGAATACATATAAATAAAATGTAAAATAAATTATATATATATATATACACTGATACGATAATAATCTGTGAGCCAACTGCATATTTTCTGCATCTAGATATGTCAAGGCACTTCAACTAGAAATACCTGGTGTTACTGCAACTATCTGATAATTTGGAAAGTCACTCACGCATAACAAAAAATTGTTTTAGTTAAATATATAATGCGGAATTTCCTTTGCAAGAATACTGAAATTTTGCTTGAAAATTAGGAACATTATTTGCTTTGAGACTTATGTAGGATTCCAAAAATTCTAGAACTTGTTGTAAACTTAGCATTAACCAGAAATGAACTCATGTCACTTGATAAATCTGAGGACTCTGAGACATGGTTCTTGGGGGTCTGTGATATTGGAAAACTGATTTCTGTGTCAATCAACTAAATGGTTGATTGACGTGTGCTTGTGACCTCCAGGAACTGTGGCAGGGCTGTAGTTAGTTCCCAGCCTTCTGCCAGCATTTTGCCATGCCTTATTGCTCTGGATTAAAAATTCACACTCCCAAACTTTCCCATTGGAACTAACCATCAGGTTCTCTGACATGCATTTCATATCCCAGCTCAAAAGTGGAATTAAGACAAGAGAGATATTCTATTCATAATAATATCAAAACTGTCTGTAAAATTCATATTTGGCATGACAAATCTGATTTAAGCAGCCATGAAAAAGTAAAAAAAAAAGTAACCACTTTTGCCGGCAACTAAATGTCACCAAATTCAGTAAAGATGATTTGGTTTCTAAGTTGAAAACTATACTCAGTAATAGGAGACAATACAGAAATTGAATGCACCTGGGATTTTTTTCCATAGCATTAGCTTGAACACAAATTTTTAATTGCCACAAAGAAAACAGAAGTAATAAATGCTCAATTATAAAAAAATGTCTTAGAAACAGAAAAAAAATCCCCACATTTATCATATTAATAGTAGGCAGAAAAATATTGCTATGACAAATATTCTAGCATTCTGAAAGATGAAGAGGACAAATTTTATTTGGAACACATTCAGACTTAAAAAAAATAAAATGCAATAAATTTGATGAGCTGTTTTTATTACATAGGCAAAATAGGCGTAAATCCAGTGGAATTTCCTGAAGCTTAGCTTCTTTTCATGCTCACCATAATCTTAAAAAGATTTGGTAAAATACTGTAGCACAAAGGAAAAAAATTGCAATCAGAAACAGTTTGTAATAACATTGAGCATGTTTGGTTCATGATTTATCCAGAAGATTAAAATATCTTATCACTTGATTTTGAATATTTAAATTTAAATCTGCTTGCAAACGAAGTGGCCCTTGATGTCTTCTAGATTTTGCAAAAGTGAACACATCTGTAATTAATTTAGTCTAATGGACACAGGTATAAGTGTATAAGCTTTGTTTTCTTTGGATGAACCTGAAAGTCATTTTCACAGAATCACAGAATCTTAGGGGTTGGAAGTGACCTTGAAAGATCATCTAGTCCAACCCCCCTGCCAGGCAGGGTCACCCAGAGCACATCACACAGGAACATGTCCAGGTGGGCTTTGAATGTCTCAAGAGAAGGAGACTCCACAACCTCTCTGGGCAGCCTGTTCCAGTGCTCTGTCATTCTCACAATAAAGAAGTTTTTTCTGATACTTACATGGAACCTCCTATGTTCTAGTTTGCTCCCGTTGCCCCTTGTCCTATCATTGGACATCACTGAAAAAAGCCTCCTGACACTCACCCTTAGTATATTTATAAACATTGATGAGGTCGCCCCTCAGTCTCCTCTTGTCCAAGCTAAAGAGACTCAGCTCCCTCAGCCTTTCCTCATAAGGGAGATGTTCCACTCCCTTCATCGTTTTTGTGGCTCTGCTCTGGACTCTTTCAAGCACTTCCCTGTCCTTGAACTGAGGGGCCCAGAACTGGACACAATATTCCAGATGTGTCCTCACCAAGGCAGAATAGAGGGGGAGGAGAACGTCTCTTGACCGACTAACCACACCCTTTCTAATACATCCCAGGATGCCATTGGCCTTCTTGGCTACAAGGGCACATTGCTGGCTCATGGTCAGCCAGCAGGCCCGGTGTCCTGGAAATCAAACCATCCAGGAGTTTGGTTCCCTACCCCCTTCAAGTCTAGTTTAAAGCTCTCTCAATGAGTCCTGCCAACTCCTGGCCAAGAATCCTTTTCCCCCTTGTTGATAGCTCTGTGTCATTGTTTGCTAGCATACCTGGTGCCCTGTAGACATCTTCATGATCTGGAAACCTGAAGTTCATCCAACAGCACCAGCCTCTAAGGCATGCATTTATCAGTTGTATTTTCCTAGTCCTTTCAGCTCTTCCTGCCACTGAAGGAACTGAGGAGAAGACAACCTGTGCTCCTGATCCCGCAAGCATTTGGCCTGGTTCTCTGAAATCCCTTTTTATCGCCCTGGAACTTGCCTTGGCAACCTCATCAGTGCCCACCTGCATGACCACTAGCAGGTAGTAACCAGAGGGCAGCACCAGCCCTGGGAGTTTCTTGGTAACATCACTAACCTGGGCCCCAGGGAGGCAGCCAACCTCCCTGAGGGTTGGGTCTGGCCAGCATACAGGGCCCTCAGCTCCCCTCAAAAGAGAATCTCCTACAACAATTTCCTGTTGTTCTTAGCAGAGGCAGCCCTAATGCACGGGGCAGACTGCCCTGGCAGCTCCCTGGGCAGACCTTTGTCAGTAACCTCAGTTACCTGATTTTCCTGATCCAGGGCCATACACCTGCTCTGTAAGGGCACACGTGAAGGTGAAGGAAGCCAGGAGCGGGTTCACTTGTTGCCTCAAGAAGGGACCTGCTTCCAGTTCCTCTCTTCTCTCAGGTCCTCTACCTCTGCCAGGTGACAGGAATGCAGAGGATACTCTACTTCTCGTGAAGCCTCCACCCTAAGGCTTTGTCTCAAGGATGATAGGGTATTACTCCACCAATCTATTTCTCTTTCACAATCCTGGATATTTTCCTACCCTGGATATTTTTCTATTTTCCATTTTCAGATCATGATTTTAATTTCTGTTAAGTCCTAATTTTCTACTCAGTATTAATCTGCTTCCTAGCTGCCGTCATACATGTTATGATCTTTATCCTGAACAATTCCAGTCTCTACTTAACACTTTGTTTGCAAGCTGCTACCAGCTGTGATTATCAGCCAACCCTCATGTAACAGGCCTATGTATATAATAGATCGAGTGGCTCTTGATCCCTGCACAGATCATATACATTCAAAATATCAGCAGGTAACACTTCTATTTATAGCTTCAAACTAGATACTAATCATTGGGCTAAAATGCAATATGTCTTCTGGATAAAGAGCAGATCAAAATTTATGAATCTTGTAATACGTGCAAGGGCCATGTTCTGCTTAATATTGCAACTCTCTAAATCAGTCATTAGTGGCAATATTTTCTCAGTAGTGAAAAACACTTTCATTGGATCTCTGGATACAATTCTGTGAAATGGAGTTTATGATACTACCACTGAATGATGAAGCAAAATGAACAATCACACTTTACATTTCCTATTAAAATGCAGTTATTACTTTCTTAGAGGTCTATTATTCCTCTGATACAGAGCAGACAGTTTGACTAAACATAAAAAAAATTATCTATAACAAGACACAACTAAATCTTTGATAAATTCTAAATGGAAGATTATAAACTCCTTGATCAGACAAGATAGAACATCTTACAAGTGGGAGGATATTTACTGGACATATTTCATGGAGCTAGAGCTTCATTTAAGGTAGGGAGGGACATTTTACCAGGGCATGTAGTGATAGGACAAGAGATAGTGGATTAAAACTGGAAGAAGGGAGATTTAGATTAGACATTAGGAAGAAATTCTTCACTATTAGTATGGTGAGGCACTGGAACAGGTTGCCCAGAAAAGTCGTGGAAGCCCCATCCCTGGACCTGTGGGAGGCCAGGTTGAATGGGGCTCTGAGCAACCTGGTCTAATGGGAGGTGTCCCTGACAATGCATAGGTCTAGATGATCTTTAAGGTCCCTCCCAACCCTAGCCATTCTATGATTCTATGATTTCTCAAGCCCTGCACATTATTTACCATTCACACCAAAACTATGCATCACAGAAACAGGAGATATGGTGGCCTCTGCCCATTGCTAAGAAATAGCCTCAAGTTCTTTAAGCTGCCATCTTTACATTGCATAATATAACTGAAAATCTGCCTGGGTCTGTCTCTATACCATTTAGAATAAGCATCTTTATAAGAAATGCTCAGAACTGAATGGATGCAGAGATCCATGCATGGAAAGTATCACTGCCTATATCCATGTGTGTGGCCATGCAGACACATACTTACATTCCCTCTGTGTATGTAAGGAAGAGCAATAAGTGAAATCAGTGCATGATGATCCCTGTTGTATGTCAATGATGTCAACCTCTTGGTACAATAATCAACATCAGGGAATAGATTGCAGTTTCTTATTGGGGCTTCTCTTACTTTTATCTTAATTACACCATTTACCAGCTACAATTCCATTTTGATTAACTGATATACCAGGCTACCAATGTGCAAAGCAAATACAGTAAATTCCCCTAAAATTTATAGTGGTAAAAGATTAAGGCAGAATTAAACTCACTTAACTTTAACCTTCCAAAGTCAGGTATCCAGTCAAAACTAACTCCCTGGTTGAGTTACAGTCAATGGAGAGGAGCAGGTAGCACTAGACAGCAACTGCTAGCCCTTCTCTTTTTACAAGTGCCAAAGAAACTCATGAAAATGTGCCTTGTAAGGAAACCACAATTTTCCACTGGCCTAGATGACTACCATAACCTAAATGCCTAAACTTTAAGTAAGTTTAAGATATTTTGAGTTATTTACTGTTTTTCTCAATATTTCTGAAGCTGGGAGAGAGGCTTATACAAAGTTTACTGATACGAGGGGTAATGTTTGTGTTAATATACGTGCGTTTGAATTAAATTCCATACATTGCAATATAGAAATCTCTTTCTTGACCTTCTAAATGCATAGTTTTTGTTGATTTCCTGAAATTCAATCAAAATAACTTTTATGTATCCTAACAGATATGTAAATGGTTAAATGTGTCTGAGTGCATGACTATATACACACCATTAATTTAAGGATATTTTGTACATCTGTATGTATATGTTGTCTGCTGAGTATTCATCTCAAAAGTAAGAGCAACTGCTGCTCTGTTACATGTGTTTATACATAAAGTATATATTGATACAAACATTAAAATTCTGTTTTCACTTACTTAGGATTTTCTGAGTGCAAAAGAGATGGCTTTATCCAGACTTGTATGATTTACGTACTTTACTTTAAAGCCCCACTGAAGCTTCTCACCAGTGAGCAACAAGCCTAAAGTCTCTATGCACTGGTCTTTATCTGCCCATGGAAGGAAAAGACAAGTACATATCCGGTTACCTTAAATAAATAAATAAATAAGAACAACATTTCCTTTGATCAAGAGAATATCTCAAACATTTTAATTCATTGTATCAAGGTTTTTAAAAAATTACAGAAAAAGAGGAACAGTATGGAATCTGCGAAAAGTTTAATCTTTTAATACGTTACCTACTGTATTCTCAGCATATCACAGTCCAAGCTATCTTTGTTTGTCTAACACCTGAGGTAAAAATCTATTTTAAATTAATCTATCAAAATAATGAACTTATTTCCTTAGTGTAAAATTTATTGAAAACAGTAGCAAAATCCCTGATGTTAATATATTGTTCAAATAAGCACAATGGGTTCAGTAAGAAGAAAACTATCTTAAGTTAATGTGAAATCTTTTAAAAATAGGACTTCTGTTTAATCTTCATTCACTTTAGTAACATTTGAGTGTAGGAATATACACTTGCCTGGAAAAATACAGGCCTGGTAAAATGACAGTGCAATCTCACCAAGAAGAGGAAGGATCATACTGTTAGATACATTGTACAAGCAATATGTATATGCAAAACAAAGACCAGAAAGACCAATCACCTCTGTATAAAAGAACTATAGATAAGTAAAAATAGCATTGGTATGTAACTTTTGCTTCAACACATCTGATACATTCAGAACAGAACCTTTATCATTCGGCCCTCTTTTCAACACCATCAGCACAATACTGCATAAGCAATATTTATTTTCAGAAATCTTGAGTACATCTTGTACAGGCCTCTGTAATCAGGACACTGCAAATTAAAAATAAGTAGATTCAAATTCTATTCTAACTGATTCAGACCCTGAAATTTCTCAGATAACCATACTGCAATTGGTCTATTGAATCTTTTAGTTTTATAATCTCTACTGGAATCCCATCTGTCTTCTAGTCATTATGATAATCACATTACAAACTGACATATGACTTATTTCCATGTGGGCTTTGTATGAGGGCTTATACCGACCGAACCACCCAAAGACCAAAAATTTGTCTTGTGACACTGAAATGTAGTGTGAACTTGCAGCTTAGATATATGTCTTGGTTACTTTTAATTTAACTAACTTGACATACCAATATTAAATAAGAAGGTGCACAAAATAATTCAGCCACTTGCTTAGAGGCCCCGGATGGGCTTGTGCAGTAAGATCCACATTGTTATGACTATATGGCTATTGGTATTTAAGCTAAACTAAATAAAGTTGTCATGCTTCTGACTACATAAAATGCCATCACAAATCTTCCTTGCAATTATAATGATACTTTAGGCTCATACTTAATTTTCTACTTCCTTTGCATTGATATGTAGTATAATACTCCCCTTTTCCTACTAGAAAGGGTGGCTGAAACAACTTGACTTTGTATTTGAGTCAATATGCTTGGGAAGGAGGAAACAAAAGGCCTGATGTCTTGTCATTTCTTTTTTACTCTCCTCCCTTTTTTATAGCCATCCACTGAGGAAGAAGAAGTGGATTTTGAATAGCATAAAGTAACTACATCACAAGACACCTACTGAACAAAGAGGAAAAAAACCCAAACCAAACCAAACCAAAAAAAAAGACAGGAGAGCATTAAGATAACACTCTGTACCTTGTGTGGACATAGGTGTGAGACACACCTTTGCAGAAAATAGTAGGATGTAAATATTTTGTGAGAACCGTATTATGATGCTGATGGACATTAAGGAATGAATTGCAGATGTGTAAAAAACGTAATTCTGGGGTTTTCAAATAGGCAACATTTCAACTTCAGTATTTTTCCAGTGGATGTAGGTTTTGAGTAGTCTTACATGTTTACCATACAAACTTCTGCAAACATTTGCTAGATTTTCTTGGTTGTTCATCAGCCACAGGACTAAAAGTGAAAGTACCACAGATATTGCTGCAGAAAAGCCCTTGCACATTTGCACACAGGCCAGCTTACGTTTTTTCATTTGTTTAAAGGTGCTGATTCCAAACTTGTCTCCTCTGGCACCTCAAGTACATAAAGTGCATTGCTATTGTTGCTACTATTTTTAAACATTTTTTTGATCCCTCTGGCAGGTCTTTTCTAGTGTTCTTTTATGGGATTTAAACTAGATTTTTCTGGCTTTGAGAGGTTGTGCTTATTTATTTTTGCTCACTATAAATCCCTCCAAGCTTTTGAGCCAGTTTTTCCATTAGAAACTAATACATTTGACTTGAACATACACAATGCTAAAAGGCTTAGTTTGCTGTGACTTGACCTAGCTTACTCTGTCATCTAAACCCTTAAGCTTTATTTGTAAAGGCTGTTAATGCCACATCAGTATTCAGTTCAAAACTTCATGTAATAGTTCTTTCTTCAGGCACAATTCTATAGAACATGTGAAATTAATCTGAGATAATGTAACTCACCACAGAAATATTCCCATATTATGGAGCAGTATCCAGAACACCAAGAGATGACTAATAAATGGGACAAAAGTAATTCTTGTATTTCTGCCCTTCCTTTTGTATTTCACATGGTGTATACATTCTAGATAGGATGATACATTGTAAGAGGGCTGAGCTGGTATTGGTTACTATGACTATGATGATGGAATGTATTTGGGCAGCAGTACAATCATGGCTGAACAAGAATGGTTAAACAAAGCCTGTCAATCTCATGCAGCCTCCAAGCCAAATAATACAAGCATGCAGCCCTGATTTTTCAATTTGTAAAGTAAATATGTATGTTTTGAGTGTGCTGACATTTTGTCAGACAACTTCCAGCATGTGTCACCCAGCAGTGACAGGCAGTTTCCTACAGGGCTGGCTTGGCCCCTGAGAAATAGCAAATCCAGCACATTCAGTGATCATTACAAAGATTCTTTGGTGGCTTCAAGCAGTCTATTCCTACTCCTAGTTCTTGCCTTTCCCCTGGCTGCCTGACTTGTGACTGCATGCCTTCCCCAAGATTTATCTCTGACCACAGCTCTTCACATGTCTGCCACTCTGCTCTTCAGCCTGGATCCCAGACTAGAATGTTCAGTTTTAGCCCTGGAGGTACTTACTGTTGCTTATCCCCTCTGGGCAGTGTATTGACATTCCCTCCATCACCCTGAGTTGCCATCCTAATCACTTCCCCCATGTGCTCACTGGCTCTCACTACCCAGGCTGGGACCATCACATGTCTACATGGTGTGCAGGAACTCATCTTTATGTCTCTTCCACTTGTCTCTAGAGTATCTAGCAAACCACTCAAATTTGAGACCTTTGATCATAGTTATGCATCTGAGTTCTTATTAAATAGTGTGCTTTTCAGATTAAAAAATACTAGTATTTCTTGTTTGTAGATAATTACTCATTTGTGCTCACATCTAAATATTCTTTAAATCTTTTCTGAAATTTCCTGGCTTGTCTAATTAAATGATCACATACACTTTCATTAGAGCATCTCAGAGAAAGCCTTTAGAGTATTTTCAGCATTTTTGAAAATGAGACTTCATCAGCAGGTCACACAAGTGTTTCTGTGAAATTTCCCCAATTTCTAGGGGCCTTCACCTGGTTATTCCTATGATGGGCAACTAAGATTGCAATGTTTTATTCTAAGAAATTACACCAAGTTTCATTTTGTACAACATTTTTAATCTCATATTGGTGATCAGGTCTATAAACCAATTAATTTACTTTTCAGTACTTTTGAAGCTACCCTATCTGAAAATATGGTCTAGAGATGCCCAGTTGTATTTTTTTCCACTCTCCACTGTACCCAGAGGAAGAAACATTTATGTTATTTGTTTTTACATATTAAATGACGACAGAACAATCTGGAAAAGCTTCTAAAAGAGAAAACACATTATTAATTGAATGCCTTCTCCACATTCCTAATTTTTTTGTGACAAGTAAGCAGATTGGTGCCTCTATAAAGCAGCTCATTGGAATCTCCTGCAACATATATATGTTTCTTATAAGCAAACTATGTAGTGTCTGTATCTCTTTATCAACACTGTAGCTCCCTGATATATATATTGTTTGGGACAGCACAGAAATATTGGTGCTTTCAGATTTACTGCAGTGAAAAGCATGTGATTGTGCAACTTCACCTATTTTAGCTAGTGGTGTTGTGTCTGAATAAATAAAGATATTGCATTTATGTTCACAATTTCCTGTCTCTGTAGAAGAATATTCTTATCACATTTTTCTCTGATGAGAAAGGAGAATTGGAAAGAGAATTGACCAGGATTTTCATGGCATTTAAATGCCTACATCTATTTTTATGGGCATGTAAGTGCATTGAAAAATACGGATCGAAGAGACTGTGACTTAAAAAGGAGGTTTCAAGGACAGTTTGGATGAGGGTTTGGACAACCTGGTCTAACGTGAGGTGTCCCTGCTCATAGCAGATGATCTTTGAGGTCCCTTCCAACATCAACCATTTTATGCTTCTGTGAATAATAGTCATATTTTGCCCAAAGATGCCAGATACAATTCCCAGTGTCTTCCATTGAGATCTGAATAGAGATAGCTAAAGGGAACATTTGGATTTAAGAACACATAGATTAAAGATATGTCACAGATCTGGTAGTACCTATATATTCCAACTAGCTATGACCAACAGTGATTAAATTGCTGGAGGTTTACATTTCTTTGATACTTTCAGGAAGGAGTTTCATGGTTGACCAGAGTGGAGGATGAACAATTACATTCATTTGTAAATAGAAGAGAAAATTATTTTCCAAGACTTAAATCTGATCATTTAATGTAAGACAAAATGCATTTAAAGTAATTTTGGAGCATTTTAATGAGTTTAATTTTATGTACATTTTCACTGTTGCTTATTTCTTCTGTATTCAGATGGGTTCTGCATTCTCCTGGTTTTGCTCTCAACATCACACTGCACAGATAATAGCATCCTGTTTAATTGCTAATTATTCTTTGTAATTCTGTTTAGGCAGTTTAATTATTTTGCTTAGTGATTTAATAAAAACATTTGACTCCTTATAGTTTCAAAGCACTTTAGAACTAATTAATAGCATGAGGTATATAGTGTCAGTAGTAAAATTATTACAGGTGGTGAAACTGAGACAGGAAACTGAGTCGATTTTGTCAAATTAGGATTGAAGAGTTACTTGTTTCCAGCTTTGTTTTTTGAACCATTAGACTAAATTGCCTCTCTCTCTTATTTTGATAATGAAGATACAAGATTAGGATTTGCTTTAGTTAACAATTGTCAAGAAGTTCTCTTCAGAAGACAAAGGCGAGAACCATTTATCTATTTCATATATTAACAATTAATACAAGTGAAGAAGGAATAGATCCAAATGTATTTTAGGCAATTAGAAGCCTTTTTTTTTTTTTTTTCTTCCCATGAGCCTGACTGGGTTGGGAATTAAATTCTTAATTCTTAATGCAATTTCTATCACCTTTCTTTTAGTGCTGTAAATTAATTGCTTTCTGCACAGGAAGTTTTGACTTCTTTTTAAATCCTCACCTCTAAAGGTGTTGCTGAACCTGTAAGCATTTAATATTGCACATTTCTACATTATTATTACTAATGGCTAGATTGCCATAAGAGTAACTAAATTGCCCTTTGCATTATGTCTGCTAATGCTGGAGAAATTAACTTTGCTCCAAAGGGGAATAGACTGTCTGAATTTATTCCAACATTTTCTGTCAAAATATTTTTTCTACAGAAAAGACCTCCTTAGAGAACAAAACAAACCAAAACACAACGCAACAGAAGACCAAACCACAGCCTACTGTAGTGAGTTACCACATTTAGATCCATGTCAACCACATTGCATTTTAGGCTGTCGAATGACTTGAAAAATATATCTACAATTGCAAGTATATATAACCATTGTAAACTCTTCTGTACAGTATGCAGTAGGATGTTTCATCAATAGCATCTGCCTTATAGTTCAGAAAAAGGAAAGTTTGCAACACCAAGACTATTCTATATTCTGTGTTGCTACGAAAGTAACAGATGACATCTCAATTTAAGATATTAGCAATCTGCAGCTACGAGTATCAGTTATCAGACCACAGGCTTCTAGCCTCCAAATTCATCTTCTTCCAAGAAAACCACAACAAATATTGCAAAGGGACAGATACTAGAGCTTATAAAGGCTTCCTCCTCTGTTGGCAGCATCACAACTGTAGGCAATTCCCTTCTCTCCTCCCTGATGAGAAGTTCTACTCCATCAATAGCACTGAATGTAAAAAAAAAATTTGTTTGTACCTGGTTCTGAGTGTATGAAACCCCCTTTATGAAGGAAATTAAAACCATCGCTATCGAGGAAAAGAAAACTATAATCAATGTTTTACCATTGCGGATCAATTACTAGCTATATTTGCAAGGCAAATTTAACAACCTTATCAAGGTGTAAACTATTAAGGTAATCTCCTAATGGTTTCCAGTTTTCTCAATTGCATACCACCACAGCACCCTAAAAATTATTTAGATTACAAAAGTGAAACCTTAATTTGAAGCTGTGAGAAAACTTTATAAATAGTGTTAAAAAGGAATTCCAAATTTAGGTCTTCTTTTATTTAATCTATCTTGTATTATTAGGTCATTCCTTACAAAGACATGGAGTTTACCTCACAGTTCTTGTTTTGGCATGCATAGATATTGCCAGACATCTGCTGGTGAGTCTGTGCCTGCTAAAAAATCTTTTGCCTTCCTTCAGAATGGTATGAATTTTGGTGACAAATGTGAAGGAGATAAAAAATTAAATTAAATGCAGGTTCTGAAAACTTTTGTTTTTCCAAGTTACAGTGCTGTAACCATGATATCTAAGAGACAAGTTCTAGACTCATAAAACTGGGTGGTTTTCTCTCTGGATTTTACAGCATGTTTTCTAAGGTAGGCCAGAAATCTGGGTTTGCTCTGGTATGTTGATCTATTCTGCAGACTTTCTCTTTTGCAGTGGAAATCCAAATTTATATGTGGATTCATGGAATCATGACTGAAAGCTGCCTTTTCTGGAGTTTACAGAGTGATTGGTAATTGTGAAATTAATGCTGGATGCTCAATCCAGAAAGTTTTTACTTGCTTAGGCACAGTGTTTGCTTACTTCTGTGCTACTATCATGAATGCCAATCACCTTGTTGGTTCCAGCTCAGCCTACAGCATCACTGTTGTGTCCAGATTTTTTATATATGGCAGCTAGGTGTGTCATCAGTTGTATAACACAGGTAAAATATATGATCTCACTGTTGCAAAATTTAGAAAGATATTTACTTAGAGATGACTGTCAATTTTTTTTTATTTGTGTATTATTTTTTTTAAAGTTTCTTTCCATTCCAATTACATTTCTGCCTACCAAAGGAAAACATCTGGTAACCTTGCCTGATGAATAGAAAGTATGATTAGAAAGGGAGTTGTGCTCTTCATCTCTATATAAAATCCATTTTTTATATTTCTTACACACTTTTGAGACATGATTGCAGCTCTTCAAAGGCCAGATGTAAAAAAGTGCTTACAAGGGATGTATGTAGCCAGAATGTGGATAGGAACAAGGCTTTGCAGTTGATGGAAATATGCAGGAGGTCAGCTGGAGCTAACGACATTCCCTCCTGTTTAGTAAAAGAGCCACTGCTTCGGGATCCACAAATGGCAACAGACCCCTATAAAATAAGGTGCTTAACTGCATTCGGAAAGCTCACAATAAGGCTGATAATTTAAAGATTTAGAATTCTGTGCTGGTCAGTTTGGAGCTTTTGATCTGTTGGAGCCAGAAGCCTTGTGCTGGAGTCACCCCACTAATGAGAAATCCTCCCTTTCTCAGACCAAATCTAAGATGAAAAGGCAAGGCTTTAGCACCAGCAGCAGACAGAGACCAGATGCAGGTGCTCCAGCTACTGTGATCATTTGGGGAATGTTAACGTGCAACTCCCAAGATTAATGCTGCTGCATTCTGTAGGGTGACAGCGTTTGCAAATTGCCAACACAAAAGCGCACTTGCGTGACAAAGCCTGCTGGAATGGTACTTTCTGCACAAACCTCACAGGCAGAACTAGGATGTGAGGCACAATGAAATGCTTCATGGCACATTTGTAGCTGAAGTGTGATGTAGCAATTATGTTTATGTGATCCAGCCTTCCCGTAGTTCTCATATTTTAAGTTTTGCTTTTCTCTTGCTCTTTTTTTTTTTTTTTTTTCCCTTGATACAGTTCACTGCATTCAGAGAATAAAGTGGGTCTTCCCAATCTGTTTAATGAGAGGTTTAAGATCCTAAACTTAGGGTCCTCTGTACCTAATTTCCACCAGAGGTCATGGTGAAACCAACCTTATCCTCCTCACTATGAGGCTGAACAGTATGTTGGCACAGGTGCACTAAAAAGAGAGATAAATTATTGTGCTTATTAACATCCTTTTGGCTTGTCCTTCATATAACTGAAATTTATTGCTCTTTTATCATACCACTCCCTGAAAAAAACCACAACAGTTATAGAGTCATATTATAAACTTTTTTACAGGAGATGTCTTTGCAGTTTTATTCCAGCTATGTAAGTAATTAAATGACAATATGGAACAAAGCTTTGCTATAATATCAAGCTTAATTATATGCCTAGTATAGGGATAGAAGCAAAAAATCTTGCAGTAATGAAATAACTAAATAAACTCCATATTAATCTTCTGTGAAAAAGGAAGTAGCACTACTGCACAGCTTAAGAAACATCTCTCCTTACTTATGAGAGATTCGAAGAGATTTAACAGTAGCAATATAAAAAGAATGAAAAGAAGACTGAGTACTACAAAAATTTTCAAAAGCCTATCAATTGTTATTTAATGCTAAGGAGAAAGTATGCACAAATTAGTTTTATGATCTGCAATGAAAAGACTTTTTCTAGATCTCCATTGTTACTGGGTGCAAAACACAAGATGGATAGAAGCTCATGTTTTCATGCACAGGGTCCTCCCACAGGCCTTTCTGATATACCTTATTTGCTGAATGCTCTGAGGCACTGAAACAAAATTTAAACTTCTGCATCACAAGGACAAGGATTCAACCACTTGCTTCATGTTCTGTAGCTACCGCATGATGTGGGACTGGGCGTGCCTACCCCTGCTTCAAAATAAATTTCCCTGTATTTGGACCTGGCCTGGATGTACTGTACAAAGGTCTTTGAGGCTCCAGAAATTTGATGCTGCCATTGCTGTAAAAAAGATGTTGTGGACACCCTTTGACAATGAGAAGGGTTTAAGAGCCACAAGTACAAGGTTTGTTGCAGATCTGCGCTGCATGGGGAGGCAGAGTCGTGCCTGGGACATATCCTCTTCTCAGGTCAGTCCCATCTCCTGAACAATCCTCCTGTTTAGAGTTGGTCATGTGCTAAAAATCTTTGATGGTTCATCATGAAACGTTATGTTAAGTGATAATGTGGGCTACAGCCTTGCATACAGGGAAATTAACTTCAGAAGTCCTTACATATGTGGGTTCCTCAAATCATATTGGGTTTCTAGGTGCAAAGATCCCATCATAAGAGACAACTCTTATAACGTCAGCAACAGTCGCAAGAATAAAAATTTATGAAACCTTTGAAAATCATGGGGAAAAGATGGTGAGCAATGACTACTATCTTTTATGTTTTAAAATGAATTAGCAATACACCCCTAGTTTAAGCACAGAGCACTCCCTTGTGAGTTTACTCGTTCTTTTGTAGAACTCATCCTGTACATACTTTTTATGGGCAGTTATGTAGTATCATATCTTGAACATAAGAATTGAAACCTATACAGAGAGAATAAAACTCTTCCTGTCAGCAAGAAAACATTCAATGATCTATAATACAAGGTGCTTTTTTCATCAGCCAAAATACACGTAATTTTTACTGCATTTTGGCTGTTCATATGCCTGGTAGAGCTGAATAATGATGACATAAACAAAAGTTGTCCCAAAAGTTTTGTAATTTGAAAACTTGTTCCACACTGTTGACTACTTCCAATAAAATGGCTAGAGTTTAATCTTATTTTACTTTGTAGGCAAAGCTTTTTGAAAATAGTTATAGATCTCAAAAAGGAGTAATATTTTCCAGATCCCAGATGCCACAGATTTATATAGAATCATAAAGTCATAGAATTGTTTTGGTTGGAAAAGACCTTTAAGATCATCATATCCTACCATTAAACTAACTCTACTGAGCCTGGTACTAAACCATGCCCATAACCACCACATCTACATGTTTTTTTAAACACATCCTTTGGACTCGCTCCAGCACCTTGGTGTCTTTCTTGTAGTGAGGAGCTCAGATGAAGTACATCAATGTATAAATAAGATACATTAATACATTGTCTGCACCAAAATGTGTGACAGTTATTTATAACCTCAGAACTGCCTAAAAGCACTGCACCAAAAAATTATAAAATGCTTTTAATATCTTCAGCTTTTCAAAATTATTTAGGCCAGTCCTTTAGAATATGATCTGTTACTAAAATAGTCTGAATGCAATGTTAACTTTCTTCATTATGGCGATAAACCCCTTGAAATCATTAAAATCTCATTTTACACTTAAAAATAATCTGAATTAAAACTTTTTCTGTATTAGTACACCTTACTTGCATAGTGAGGTGTTCCATTCCTAGGGCTCCTTTCTTCTATCCATGAATAAAAATAAATATATCATTTAAACATTTGATCTCCCAGAAATCTGGGAGCAATCTTAATATTGACCCTAAAAATAATGAATTGGACCTTGTCTGCTCAGGAACTCGTTATACCATTTGCTCCACATTCCATCTGTGTCTATTCCCCAAATATAATACAGTCATATTCTTTGCCCCAGATGTCTTTACCCTGTGCAGAAGCTGAAGAATGAACCACATAACATCCAATGGTACTGTGTGCTCAGCTTTGTGAATAACATAGATTTTTCAGAAAGGCCTTAATACAATCCTACACAGAATTGATTTGAAACCCAGTAGGAACACATTCTAGACACATGGTTTGGTATTTTTTTTATTATTTTGGAACTGCTTATTGCTGTGTGAGTATGGGAAATACGTGCCAATCTGCAAAGCCTAGATATCTGCAAAGGCAGCTCTTTGATGCAAATGGTTTGTTGAAGACCACTTTAATTTCTTAAAAAAGTAAAGGATTAGAGAATAATAATGTGCTGCAAAGGGAATTCAGAGAGTTGACCATTATATGCAAATTCAGACATTCATTGTGGATGAAAATCTACAAAGCACTAGAAAGCCAGAAAATAATTTCATATTAGCCCCAGGGACTTGGTGAGAATGTCCTGGTATTTTAACAGCAACTTTCTTCTCCCTGCAATATGTTCTATAACATTATGAAATCTGTCTGTGTCTTGCATTTCAGTAGAAAGAGTAAAAAGATGCTCTATTTTCTAAAATTGGGAGCTTTGCTTTACTGTGTTTTTGCTAACTCTTCCATTTATAGGTTGATGTTTACATCCAGCTTCATCAAGTTTTTGAGAATTGTGATGCAGACAGACTCCATGCATTTAACCTAAAAAAAAAAGCAAAGCAACTTGCCGCTGACAACAGCTATGGAACTGAAACATGGCTATGGGTGCTTTTATGACCATTTTGTTCCACCTTGCTCTGTGCTCAGTATAAGTCTCCAGAATTGCTGTCACAAACTCAGCCTCTCTGCTGTTGCTAAGCTAAACCATTTCACTCAATACAGAGCCTTATACTGATCTCATTATTGCAATCTCTGTCTGTTATCCACTAGTGACTGAAACAACATGACTCACACCTGTGATAATGCAGTTTGTTTCTTTTCCTCTCCTTTTGAAGGAAAAAAGCTGGGTGCAAAGTAAGTTTTTGTTCTCTATCTGTGTATATAATAATTTTAATTGCATAATCTGTGATGTACTATGCATTTAGTGGCCTTGGGATGTCTGACTGTAAATGTAAAACTGCTTTGAACTTGGATTTCACAATATGCTGTCCTCCTTCTTCCAAGGGAAAACATTCCTGCTTTGATAAATTTCCAGATGATCTGCAGCGTTCTTTCCTAGGTGCCACACTGCACAATGCTGAAAATCCTGCTTCACTAATTACTCAGAGTAACCCTGTTAAAATTAGCCCTTAAAAAACCGTATGGCCAAGCAGGAGAAAGCAGAAGGCTTTGCTTAGTTTTATAGAGGATGCAAAAACCTGCCTCCCTGCTCTGATTCACTGTCAGCAGTTTTGAAATTGCAGGCACATACTTTTTAAAGCACACTTGAATTTATACATATTATTTCTGTTATTCTGCTCGTTTCCTTGGGAATGAAGGCTTTACTAAAAACTTGGGAAGTTTTGCAATAATTTAGATCTGTATAGAACATGCTCAAAATGGAACATGTTACTGAGCTTTTTAGAAGAGTTCATTATGCTTTAGAAAAATCTTGTTAATATTAGCTCTGCCCACAAACAGTATGCTTTTCAAAGAAGAGTAAAAATATTTTGAAAAATCACAAGGAGATGGTGTGAACTTGTCTCAAAGTAAATTCAAGTCTCTGCTTTAAAGACTGACATCTCCTGGGCCTTTTTACATCTCAATATATGTGTTTATTGCAATAGAATACAGGGGGAAAGTTCAGAAAAGGAGGTGTCTATCTGATTCCAAATATTGGTCAGCAGTCCTACCTGTCCTTTTCTGTTACCTGTGCAATGACAGCCATGAACCCAGCAAAGGGCTCATGGTGGCATTCAAAAAACACAGAGTAGGTTGATTTCACCTCTTCTTTTTGTAAAAGACAATGGGAATAGTTAACTTGCCATACTGGTAAACTAGAAACTTTTTGTGTCTGTGTTTTCAATTGGCATGAGGAATAGAGTACCTCATTCTACCCTGGGTGTGAAGCTGACCACAAATCAGAAATAACTGAAGTATGTCTTTCCATATACTGCTATACTTGCAAGTCCCCAAAGGCCAGATCTTGAAGGATGTAAAGTGTGAGGGTGAGCAGGATTTTTAAGAGAGCTGTTTGCGCTTCTTTTCTAGGGCCATAACTGTTGTACTTCAGCAAAATGGGTGTTTTATTTCAGTTTGGTTTACACATTCACTGTGCTTTCTTATTTTAGTTGTCATAGACAAAGTTCCCCGCAGTGCAGTTCTAGGGTAGAGGGCTTTGGGCTTTTGATGGTGACTTAGGGGTCAGTAACGTTGCTTAGAGAGGCTGAGTCAAGAAACAAATTATCTTGGGCTTGGGCTTTTTTGTTTCTTATTTGGTTTTCCCAGCTTCTTTTTCTCAGAGGACAATTAGAACAAAGTCCAGGATCCAGCCATGAAGAACATTTTGGTCCCTTTTGTCATAGGACTTTGTAATTCTTCACAAAATGATTAATTTATTTATGTGTTGCTAAAGTTGTTAGCATAGTTCCATAGTCTGTGCAAAGATATTTCTAAGCCTAATTTTTGGTTTTGGTGATTTTTTGTTAGAGAAAAGAAAGGATAGGGTCAGAGGCACTGAAAAATGGCTGCAAGGCAAAAAAAGAACTTCCAGAACTGAATAACTCCTATTTTCTCTACCTATCTGTGGAAAGAAGCTTCAGTGGTTTAGTAGCCTCTGTCCCTGAAGGAACACTGTGGGCCAATGTCCCAGTTGAACCAGACCCAGCTGGGGACACATCTGGATGATCCTAACTTCTTATGACAGCCAAAACCAAATATATATAAAGAATATTTTCTAATACTTACCTAGCCATTAAACCTTTAAAAGGCAGAGAATTCTCAGTTAAAAATTAACAGGTTTATTTCTTGATAGAAACTTTTTTAAAATCTTCATCTTTTCTTATAGCTTCCTGGCTAAGTAGAAAAAATTTATTATAGGATCATAGAGTGACTGCCTCACATCTTCCAGAAAAGAGTTTGTGCAAATTCTTGCCTTTTTTTTTGTTTGTTCGTTTGTTTGTTTTGTAAGATACAGAAGCAATGTTTGCTCTCTGCCTACAACATAGTAGTCAACAGGAGCTTCTATAAAATTGTGAAGAGAGTTGAAGGTATAGATCTGTAATCTATTACTCCTGGAAAAGCTAAACTAGAATGCAAACAGGAATTCCTAGGCCACATAGGAAGGATCTTTGCTTCTCAGACATGTGCTCTGTTCCTGGGAAGGCTCTGGTGGTCTCAGTGCAGTTGGTCCACTGTGAGACCAGAGCAACAGCCAGGTGCCTAGATCACCTACAGGGGATCCATGACAAAACCTGGCTGGACCCACTGAACATGTGCACTAGAAAATTTTTGGACTCTGCTAATTTAGCCAAATCTGACTTTTAAATGGAGAAAAGGTGAGTATCTCCAACACCAGTCTTTACTTCTCTGCTAAAACGTTGTTCTAAAGTATTAACAGTCCCGAATTCATCTGACAAATACCTGAGAATTCTTTGTGGTAAAACCACCATCTACTCTCATTCTTTCCAGTACCTGAACCTCTTCTGAAATTTAACACCCACCTTCCCCCCCCAAAAAAGGAAAAACCTGAAGCTGAAAGCAAGTATGGAAAATTTCAGCATGAAAAGTTGACCTAAGGCAAAATCATAAGCTGCTGAAAACGAGGATTTCTTAGCAGAACGTATTAGGTAGCTTCATATATAAATTTCTAACATTACCCTGTGCCAGAAAAAGTAACTTTTCATAGTTTTTTATGATGCAGATTTTATGTTACTGAGATGGAAGAACAGAAAGACAACAGTTTAATTACACAACCTGTGCTACAAGTAAAGAATTCAACTTTTAATCAAATGTAGACAATTTGATAACGAAATGCCATAGCACTCTCATTCTTGACAGGTGGTAACCAATGGGCTAAAATATTAGCTGTTCCATACAGTTCCCCACTGAACTATTTTTTCTAGAAATTGCTTTGACCTGAGAACAGAAACATCAGTTAAATGAACCTCTGATCAGAAATATTAATTAGAGCATCTTTGAGAATTTTTCTTTGAGTAAGAGTTTGTAAAAAAAATAGTTTTTATAAAGTTGAATTTTACCATGTATTGTTCTGAAACTTTTGTTTGGGAAGAAGGCCAGGAAGCTTGAAGTTAGACGTTTTGCAATGGGAAAGGAATGACTGCTTGACAGGTTTAAAAAGTCATGCTTGACAGAGTGGTTATAGCTCTTTGATAGTAGGACTTAAGTGTTCCGTTTTATTGGATGACAAGCTGAAGAATAGAATGACTATCAAAATAAAACTTTTAAAATATATACTTTTTTTTTTTTTTTTTCTACTTAATAAACCAGTGTCAAATATATTTTAATCAGCAAACCTCTGAGCTTTTCGGGTAGGTCAGGGAAAACAGAACAAATTTAGTGTTCTTTTCAAACCATTGTCAGTCTACATGCAGAAAGTGCATTACACAGTTGTGTTAGCAAAGGCAAAGCTTTTCCTTGATTATCTAAGAAAATTGCTTTTGGACAAAAGCCATGCTTTTGAATGGGAATTTTAGACTGTAAAATAACCAGGGACGTGTATTTCAAGAACATGCCAAAGGTTTCTCTCATATTTGCATTTATTAAAGAATTTGGGGACAATATAAAGTTATCTCAAATTCTGGTTTTTCGTTTGATATTTCTACATATTCAACCAAATCGTAAAGCACACTTCTGCCCACTTTTGTTAGCATGTCCAGTTCTTTGTAGGAGTTCTTTTTTTCCTTCATATGTTAATGGAGAGCTCAGTCTTGATCAGCCTGACAAATGGATTTTCTTTCAAAAGGAAGCATTGTTCAGGTGAAGAAAGGACTTAAATTCAGTTTATTGACAATTACGTGTTATTCCTCAAGAAAGTTTTCATACTTTACAGCTTTTGCTGTAGTCTTCCCGCATCAATCAATAAAAATGGCATGTTTCTTGAATTGCAGTTTAAGGCTTCAAAGGAGGAGTTTTTATTTTAGTACATTTTAGTATCTTTCACTTTGATATTCATTTTAGTATAAGTGTTGTGTATGCCAGTATCAGTTACCAATTCACATTGAACGGAAAAAAATTACTATGATGCTAAGTTTAGAAAAATAAATTTTCATCTCCACTTTTTCTCAGCTATATGGGGATATTTTTGTCAATGATAATATTTCTATCTTGATGCTTATTCCTATATATTGATTTTAAAAGCAAAATTTACATACTCAGGCACTATTGATTGTACATAAAAGGTTATTCATTTGATTGAGAAAATATGTTTAAAATTAATAGTGAGAAAACATTTTGTAGGTTTTTTTTGGGTTTGTTTTTTAATTGGAAAAACCATTTTAAAAGCACAGTCTTTCAAATTCATCTCATATGTTGTTTCTCAGGTTTAATAAAAAAACTTCTAAATTTTCATATTTTTTTTTCCTTTTATTTTCCCGGTCACTTTGCAGTAGGGGAGAAATATTTTCCTTTGAAACTCCCATTATTCTTCATCAATGTTTCAAATAAAGCCCTGCTCCAGCAAATAGCTCAACACATCTTTTTCTCTATTGGGTTCAAAATCTCAGCATGTCCCCCCTTGAACATAGGTCTAAATTTATATATCTTTATATATTTAAATCTATGTAAGTGTTAGAATATATTTATTACAAAATGGAATCATTAAGTGCTTGGTACAATTAAATAATTGAAAAAAAATATCTCTGCATTCAGAATAATCTGATCTATACAGAAAAAAAAAAAAAAAGAGGAAAAAAAAAAAGAAAAAAAAAAAGAAGTTAAATTCTAGATAACAGTGTTGAGGATTTATTTTAATGGTCTAAGTACAGTGCCTGAAATCCCAGTGGGTTCCACTGAGTTCACCATCCTGTCAGAATAAAAACAATGAATTCTAGGCATAATTATGGACTGAGTCCATAAGTCTTCCTTTCAGCTAGATTTATAATTAGCTTGTTAGTCCTCCTACAGCTTAAAAGAAATTACCTTTTAAGAGTCACGATACCCTTACTCATGATAGCATCAGATTTATGGCAGTAAATAATTACTACATCGCTTTGTTTATGGGTCTCGTGGACAATGACAGTTTTGCTTGTTAGCATGATTATTTTTGAAAGTCAAATATTAAAGAGCTTGAGAGTATGTTTATGAGAGTATCATCATCCAGGAAAGAAAGTACAGTGCATATCACATCTGCTATCCCAGGCAGACATTCACACCACTGTATTTTTGTTTACAAATGTGTAAATGTTTCACTGAAAGATCAAAAAGAATTGTATTGCTGGAGAAAAGAGGATTAGCTGCATCAGAAAAACCTGTTTTCCTCTGTTAGCAATTTTGCTAAAATGTCAAACTCTTTAAGGGACTCTCTGGCAACTTTCTCTACCACCTGTAGCTACTGCAGATGGCCAGTGGTGACTCCCACAGGAATGGTGAAGTTTTAAAGCACACATCGGGACCTGGAATTCTTTATGTTTGAATTATGTTAAAAAAACTCTTCTGTTCAGAGGATTAGCAGAAGACTCCAACAAATCTCAGTCTGACTCATAGTCTAATGCTTTTCAGTGTCAAAAGTTAGGCATAAGACTGAGCATCCTTCTGAATTAGTGTCCGAAATTACATGCCCTCTTCTGGTTTTGAGCTGCTTAGGGTTTTGGTTATTGTTGATTTTTTTTCCCCCCAAACACATGGATATCTTTTTTCTAGCATGATCATTTTCTGAAATTGCGAAAAAAAACCCAAAGCAAAAAGGAGATACAAGCTGTAGAGGGGGACTGCAAAATTTTCCTTATACTTGAAGAGTTTGTTGCTACGGTTTCCTAAAAGGACAATGAAATTATCTCATAGGACTATGAAATTATGAAATTATTATTATAATTGTTATTATTATTATTACCTTTTTTATTTTTTGTAAACTTAAGTGGCCAACCTCTGTTTAATACACTTCAAATTAATTAGAATTATTAGAATTTTTATAAATCTTGATATAAAGTTGTATCCATTGTACAGAAAAAGAAGGTACAATTAATATATCTTTGCAAGAAAAAAATAGGGAGCTGAAAATCACAGAGAACATTGCTTAAAAAAATCACAAAGTATTTAATAAGAATTCTATCTAGTCGAGCAAAAGAAAATATTTCTCTTAGTTTCGTAAGACCTGTCGGATGGTGAATACTTTTCTGAAGAAAGGAAATGTTTTTTCCAGTGATTGCACAAACAGAATAAACCAGAAAAAGAGCATTATTTTATATAAATGATCAATCTCTTCATGGTACTTGAGGCTCATTTCACAATAGATTTCTGCAGGGCTACACCAGGGAGTCTGTGATGCATGTAATAGAATCAAAGAGCTCCAACACAATTCCAGACTGGAAGGATCTCTGTTTATCTCCAAGCTCACTTTTTCTAACATTAGATCTAGTTTTAATGGTCTTGGTTACTTACAAAAGACCATCAGGCTGATCTTTGAAAATAGATTTTACCTGTAGCTCTATGTGGTAGCTAACACAGGTCCTATTTTTAGGAAATTTATGGAAATGACAAAGCTATAGTACATATAAAGCTTCTTAACATATAAGCAGATTTGACTACTCCTACTCTAATGTTTTTCCACAGCTTCAAAGTGCAGAAGGCAGCTGCAAAATAAAAGAAAACACCCTGAATCACATTAAACTACTTCGAGCTGTAGCAAATTATTATTTTTTTAACATAATTCAGTGGAACCTGAGTAGTGTTATTTGGCTCCACAAATGAATGTAGAAAAAGAAAATAAGTTTCTTTTAGCAGCCAGTACAGCTGCTTTCCACTGCTTGTTCTTATCCTTTCCCATACAGACACTTTTAGTATTCACAGAAACTTTGCAGTATATGTAGATTGTCACAACCATAAAAGACTAAGTCCTCTATAACAAGAGACTCATAATACCTTACCTTATTTTCTTCTAGCTGCTGCTCAATATCCCAAGAGGAATTACTACTTTCAGGAAATTATTAACAAGATTTATCTGTCTTCTAAAGTTAAGTCTTTTTAACCTTGACTTTGGAGAGATAGCAGGGCAAATACTGAAACATAGGTGAATTGTTCAATCTAAATCATAAAACAAACAAAAAACAGCACTGTTCTTCACACCAGTATGAATGAAGGCCAAACTTTTATGTATGTGGAGAAGAAACCACATGAACAGATCCTTGGTGAAGAACAAGGAGAAAAATATGTCAACTACCAATAGAAAGAGCATCAGCTTGTACTGCTAATAGAGTACATACCTCTTGACCCATAATTTTCACTATCACCAATTCCTAACATTTGGCTAAATTATCAAAGTAGCAAAAAGTCAGTAGTCATTTTTAGAAAAGCAATTGCATGATGAAAAATGTCTTTTTAATCCCCAGTTATTTTTAATTTCATTCAAAAATATCACTTTTGATACCTGCTTGAAAACAAATTTGGAGTTTCAGAACAAATTACAGAATGGCTTGTATATTTTGCTCCATGTTCTCACTCCCTTTTTGCCCCTCGAAAGCAGGGGAGGAAAAAGACTGCCATGAAACAGATTGAAAATCCTGGGGGATTTGATTTTATATGTGCATTCAAAGCCAATATTTTTTCTCAGGAAACATTTGAGAAAAGTCTGTTTGAAATTTAAAACCATCCAACAACCTGGGAGATTTACACCAGTTCATGTATTCACCTTGACTTCCAAGACAAATGATACAAACAGAATCTAGTCTTATCAACACACTATAATGAATGTCAGAGCTTGCCTTTTTCCTGTAGATGTTGCCAGATGATGCAGAGCATACAGCAGGACACACAGTCAGATAAAGGTTAACTTAATTATACTGGTTGTTGCCTAAAGGGGTGTGGGATATGTCTGAGGGAAAATTCCAGAACAATGCTGTAAGGCAGAGCTCGTAACAAAGGCTGATGATAGATAACACACACACACGCACACACACATACACACACACATTTCCATCTTGGGGGGAAGATTATCTACAAATTTGACCAGAGAAATCACTACTATATATCTTAATTTATGGAATTAAAAACTTTGTCTGGATTCCCTATTCCGTGGTCAAGAATTTTCCCCAAAACTATGAGAACAGGAGCAGCTTTCTAGCAGTTTGCGACTGCTAAGAGACTAATCTGTACCTGTGTAAAGGATGATCACTGATAATACCATCTAAAGACTGTTAAAATGATCAGCTGACAAGAGTCTGAGCTTTCTTGATGGTCTTCAGCAGCAAAATGTTAACCTTACAGAAAGTTAATGGCTGAGAACAGAACAGAACAGAACAGAACAGAATAGAATAGAATAGTTTTGGTGGGAAATGACCTACACGGAGCATCTAGTCCAAGTACCTGACCAATTCAAGGCTGACCAGAAGTTGTTAAGGGCATTGTTCAAATGCCTCTTAAACATTGGAAGGCTTGGGGCATCAACCACCTCTCTGGGGAACCTGTTCCAGTGTTTGACCACCCTCTCAATAAATTAACTACTTCGTGTAAAGGATGATCACTGATAATACCATCTAAAGACTGTTAAAATGATCAGCTGACAAGAGTCTGAGCTTTCTTGATGGTCTTCAGCAGCAAAATGTTAACCTTACAGAAAGTTAATGGCTGAGAACAGAACAGAACAGAACAGAACAGAATAGAATAGAATAGTTTTGGTGGGAAATGACCTACACGGAGCATCTAGTCCAAGTACCTGACCAATTCAAGGCTGACCAGAAGTTGTTAAGGGCATTGTTCAAATGCCTCTTAAACATTGGAAGGCTTGGGGCATCAACCACCTCTCTGGGGAACCTGTTCCAGTGTTTGACCACCCTCTCAATAAATTAACTACTTCCTAAGGTCCAGTTTAAACCTCTTCTGATGCAGTTTTGAATCATTCTTGCACTTAATTCAGCAGAAGATACCAGATGGTACCTATCATGTTATGGGTCTCCATGACTAAGGATAGCTTTATGCTAGATTGGAGTAATTTTATATGCAAGGTTAAAATTAATCTCACCTATCTTTGCTGAATATTTGCTAAATTTCTAGACTAAACTAGCAGCTTAGGCTCCCTTGGCAGGACTGAGAAGTGTCTGCCACCTCCAGTGGATGAATCATCCCACCTACCCAGATGATTACCTCAATCTGATTAGCTTTGCCTTAGACAACTCACTGTCAGACAGCTGCAGCTGGTGACTCCTACTCAAAGTGACACCAGACTTTCATAGCATTAGACTGCAACAAAAGAGGAGATGATATAGATTATATGGATTTTAGGCAAAGTTGCCAATCTTGAAAAGCACACAGACAGATGTTACAAGGAAACAAGTTTCTTTCTTTGCGTCTTGTGTAAGCATGCACGGTTCCATGTTCCAGTGTCAAAAGTGATCAGGTTTAGTTTCAGGATCCTAGTGCCAGTGTGTCCTGGTTACAGTCAGGACAGAATCAATTTTCTTTTTAGTAATTTTACTTTCAGTCAAGTCTCTTCTAAATAACTGCACTTGCTGAAATTAACAGCATGTTTTTCAGTCAGTGGCTGCTTCTAGGATGGATAATGCTCGATGCTTATAGTTATTGCTGGAGAATGCTGTGCAGAAAGGCTCTTGCTCATACTTATTTTAATAGAAAACAAGGTCACTGCTTAGTTATGCTGAACTTCCTAAGCACCAGAAATGAAAGGGAGGAAAAAGAGGCACACTTTCAACCCTGTGGGGAGGTGCAGGCCAGATAGGTGATCAAAAGTGACCAAACAAAATATTCCATCCCATATGTGTCACATGCAGTATCAATCTGATGGATAATGAGGGTTAAGCTCTATTCTTCCATGGCCGGTGCCTGTCTACTCGCCTTTGATCCCCATCAGTGTGTTCCTGAATCCAGTTTCTGTCTGCTGCTGAGTCCAGGAGTCCAGTCGGGTATTTTCCATGGGCCTGCCCTGCAGCCTCAGTGGTGATATGAGCGTTATTGGGGAGATGGGTATGATATTGGTTGCGTATATATTTGTACGTATTTCATTGTTTTCTTCTTCATCATTATTTTTTAACTAATACTGTGCAGTTTAGTGTCCAACCAGTAAGTCTCTTTCCCTTATTCTCTCACTTTTCTCTTTCTGGAAAGGGAGAGGGGTTAGTAGACAGCACCTGTCAGTTGTTTAATTGCAGGCCCAGCATTAAAACTTGACAGATTTATTGATGCCTAACATGGGGCTTGAGCTCTTTAGCTGAAGACCAGGCTCTGACTAATTGCCTGAAGAGTTTGAATTCCATCTTGGATGGGAGCACACCCAGGTAGCTCAGTTTTTACTTAAAGTGAGAGAGATACAATGGAAAATAAGGCATCATGTATGCCAAATGCAAAGGTTGTATTGACTTTTTAACTTCTTTTTCACTCTCTGGATGTTTAAAGTCTATCAGATTGTAGACTGTATTGCTGAGGGATTGTGTGCTTCTTTCTGATCTTATTGTGTACAGCACTATCTGGCTCTGAACATGACTGTATTGATAAAATGCATGATGCTTCTGTGTTCAGTAAGACCTATCACACACCTGAATAAACAAGACCTGCTTTGTGACCAGACAGGTATACAGATATGTGCTGATGGAGAACTAAACCAGCTTTTTTCCCAAAGTTGAGAGCTAGACAACTTCCTCTCTTCTTTATCAGCAGCAAACCTTGATGACTAAATATAATAACCAACAAATGAGCCACACTGCAGGCTTCTGCAAGGAGATGAGTTATCATATCTTATTTGAGGATCTCTCTTGTTGTTGGCATGACCTCAGTTGAAGCTGAATTGATGGTATTGACCTTTCCTTCATTTTCTGAGTACTACAGACATCAACACTAATTTGATAAGGTTCAGTGAGATGTGAGAGATTTACAGCCCAAAATGCCTGAAATAAAACCCAGCTTATTCAGACTCAGAAGCTGTCACAAGTTGAAGCTGTGCTCTGGATGAACAATCTCAGCCTGCAGTAAAATCTGAACTGATAGTACTTTATATAATTTGCTCTGCCAGGTGCATGAAAGGAGGGGAGAAACAGGTTCCCGAACTGAATTATTAAGCTGATAAATAACAATTTTAAAGAATACTATCTTGAAATCCACAGGGGAAAAGTTTAGTCACTATGTTTTTCTTTACATTTTATCAATTTCTTTGAAAATAAAAAGGCAAGGAAATAAATTATGAGTTATTTCTGTGGCTAAAACTAACCACAAAAGGCTTATTAAAAGCTGTACAGTGTCTCACTCTTCCTAGCACAGGCCACAAGAACAAAACAGTCAGAAAGTCAAATAGTGGATTCATTCTCTTTTTTGTTTAAACACTTTTAGAAAAGAACTCTAGAATTGACCCCACAAAAGCAAATACGAAGTTGTGAACATGCCTATTCTTTCTGTTAAATAACTTGAATTACCTAATCCACGAAGTCTTTAATGTTGTAGAGCTTCAGATGGCGTAAATCAGATTACATGATAGAAAATGACACATTTAAAATACAGGTTATGGCACAAAGCCAACTATAATAATGCCTTTTTTTTTTTTTTTTTTTTCAATATGGGAGCTGTTCAACCCCTGTTAGCAGCTGGATTTCTCCTGTCTGCTTGGGGAACTGGACCAGATCCAGCAGCAAAATGGAATTGTACAACAGGGGCATCACAACAATTGGCAAGATGAGAAGACAGAATCCACTAAGATTTCAGTATATCTTTTAATAATACATTACGCTTACTAATCTATTTAAGGATAAGATTTTCTGAAAACATCTTCTTATTGATCTCTGCAACATACTGTCATGGGCTGTTTTTTTCCTCTGAATATTCCTGCATATAGAATATGGATGGACACTATAAACTCTGAACAAAACTCTGAACAAGTATTGGTTAGATGAGCTGAACTGCATGCAGAAATCTAAGTGGATCTGGGAGGAATAAAAGTACTACTGTGTGGTGCTTTAGGGCTGCCCACATCACTCTCCTGCTGTCTTGAAATCAGAAGTCTGGTATGCCTCTTTCAGGGTCTGGAAGGAACCACTGGAAAATAAACTAAAATGCCTTAGTATCACTTCCTCAAATACAAGGCTTTAAAAAAATAAACCAAATACTTTGTATATGTGTGTAACAGTTTAATTCATAATGATAGAAAGCACTAGGGAATGAGGATGAAGTGTCGTATTTAGAAGTCTGATCCCCCAGCACTACTTCTACAGTCATTGTAGGTGTGGCTGAAACTTCTAAAGGAACACTCAGAGCAGGAGATTAACTTAGGTGATATAAGTACACTGTGGAAAATCTTATGGGGATGTGTAGAGGGCAGTCAAGACAGCTAGTTTGAGTGCTTGGATACTCCCAAGACCTGATAGCTTGTGCCTACATTGTTTATGCAGGCAGCCTTGGAGCAGCCTGTGTTTTAGCAATAAGCAACACAGAGCTTCCCTATGACAAACCCTAGCACCTTATGACCCTCTAACAGAAGCTGCATAAAAGCTATAGAATTGGCAGATGAAATGGATGAGGTCTAGAGCTTACCCACATGGCAGGTAACTATAACCTGAGGTGTATTGTAAGGCATGTAGCATTACTTCCCCTTTCCCCAGACCTGGCAAGGCATTTTCAGGACTGTTTCCACAGCTGCAGAATCTGGCCATGAACTTGGCTGTAGAGCTTTTTCTGTGTAGCAGAGAAGCTTCAGCCTTCCTCCTCCTTATCTAAAGTTCATTGGATTCCTCAGTAAATACAGCTCTTAACCCTTCACCACTAATTTTATTGCCTAAAGATACATGACCACCCACTACAATGTATTTTGGCTTTTCATCAATGAGTATTTTTCATTCATTGGTCTGACTTCATAGCTTCTGGATGGTCACTGAAGTAAAATATCTACTTGTACTACTGCACTGCTAATGGGCATTCCTAGTCAGAGCCACGTGTTGATGTATTAGCGCAATAAATTCAGTTCGGTACCTCGTTTCTAATTTTGGGAATCTAAGACTGAACTGATCTGCTTCAGTGTAATGCTACATCTTCACTGAGATAACAAGAACAGGCTAGAGCCTTTCAAACTGAGTATTTACATTCTGCCCTCAAATGCTTTTCTTTTTCTTCAGGCATGAGACATCATGGAGTATCTTTTTGGTATGGCTTGCCTTGCTTTTTACTGACATCTGCCCTAAACAGCACAAACCCATCAAGATTTAAGAAACAAAACAAACAAACAAAAAAACCAAAACATAGAAATGCTTATTTCTTTACAGGAATATTTAGCAGCAATTCGGCAGCTGTGAGCACAATTACAGCAATATATAAGGCACAATACATTCTGGTAGACAACCCTGTGCTTGCCGAATGCATCTGAATTTGAAACAAGTAAACAAACAAAACTCATATACTGGTGTCAAAACACTCTGGACCAGACTTTTGGCATGTTAAAACACATTAGGAGGAATTCTAGTGACAGGTGCAGCAGAGCCAGTGAGAATTGCTAATTAGAGGAGACAAAAGAATAGGCAAGATATTACATGAAACCATAAACCAAATACAAATTTAAAAGTAAAATATGTGGAAAAAAAGAACAAAAGAGTCAATCTTTTCTTTTACTACATTCTGTTAACTACTACTTGCAATTGTTACAAATGTCACTTGCAGGCTTCCAGCTGTTCCAAAATGGGTTTGTTTTTAAAGCACTGACTGAATAGAATAATTGTTTTGTAATGTTAAACAGTATGGTGTGTTGGTTTGGCTTTTGCTTTTTAATGTATTTAACTGAATAATAAAATTGTGTTCATGGCTCAGACACCTACAATAAGATAGGAAATACTCACTTGAGGTATGTGAAGGCTGTGTATTTCCATTGTGCAGGATATATAGACCTATGCCTCTGATTAAGTCAAACCACTTGTGATTCGAGACTCGTGGGCTTTAGCTATCGTTCAACAGTTCAACAGAAAAAGTCTGTCTTTATGGCTTTGTGCAGTGTGGTTATCTACATTATAACCTCTAACTTCTGCAATCCGCTTTCTTAATTAGTATAGATGTTTTAAGCTGCTAAGTTTGCTTTTATAACCCTCTTTGCTGATGTCATACATAAATTCCCCCTCTTTTTTATTGTTGCATGAGCTGGGTGGCCTGAGGCCCTGATTCTTTTCTCATTTTGGTTTTATTCTGTGAAATAAATCTAATGTCTTCAAGGAAGTTACTTGTGATTTAAACCCACAGCAGAAGAAAGCCAAAACTTCAGGTTGTAGCAGCACGATCAAACACAATTGAATTGTGGTGACTTAACAAGCTGCCTCCTGTCAGCTGAGCAGCTGCAAGGTTTTGTGAGCATGCTTTTAGCCTATTTAATTATGAATATAACTTAGACTAAATGTATGAATGAGGGTGAAGACAACAGAAGACATCAGAATAAATAACATTTCCAGGCTATTTATTGCTTGACCATATGGTGTAGCTTTGGTCCCTGACCAAAAGCTGTGGCCTGCATCCAGAATAGTGTGGCCAGGAGGAGTAGGCAAGTGATCACGTCCCTGTACTTGGCACTGGTGAGGCTGCACCTCAAGTATTGTGTTCAGTTCTGGGCCCTTCACTACTAGGAGGACATTGAGGTGCTGGAGTGAGTCCAGAGAACAGCAACCAAGCTTATGAATGGTCTAGAGAGCAAGTCCTATAGGAAAGGCTGAGGCGATTCAGCTTGTTTAGTTTTGGTGAAAAGGCAGCTGAGGGGAGACCACATTGCTCTCTACAACTACTTGAAGAGAGGCTGTAGTGAGGCAGGTGTTAGCTTCTTCTCCCAAGTGAATAACAATAGGATTAGAGAAAACAGTCTGAAGTTGCACCAGGAGAGGTTCAGACTGGATATTGAGAAGAATTTCTTTTACCAAAACAGTAGTCAGGCACTGGAACAGCCTGCCCAGAGGGTGGTTGAGTCACCATCCCTGGAGGTATTAAAAAAACATTTAGATGAGGCATTTCAGGGCATGATCTATGTGGGCATAGTGGGTTTTATTTGGTTGATTGGTTGTTTTTTCTGGGGTTGATGGTTGGACTCGGTGATCTTAGAGGTCTTTTCCAACTGTGACAATTCTATGACTCTGTGACTGCATTGTGGAAGCCAGGCATTCACAAGCCTGGTACTCCCATCCCAATGCTAGGCTCTTCCTTCACTACTATGTTACCAAATCCTGCTTTACAGCTGCAGGCAAACATTCACTTTAAAGATATGTTTTATATGGTCTTTATTAGATGGTTATGTGTAGATGAGCTGACTTGTATTCTAGAGCCCATTAACTCCATTAAATATAATTCCAGTAACTGTCAAAGGTGAGAAAACAGACTGACTTAAACGGAGTTATGCTTTTCCTCCAGTTGAATCCTACCCAAGGCAGGTTTTATTTATTCAACATAGTTACTGGGACTGAAGGTGTAGGTTTGCTTTGATCTAACTCTTTTCTAGGCACTTAGGGTGAGATTCATCTTGTCTATTTTTACACATTTAAAATAACGTAACTTTTGGACTAGCAAAGCCAACTAAGCAAGATATCTGGAATCCATTTACAACCAAAGGAAACAGTCCCTTGTAGAGGTAAATGCATTTTGTTCCTTCATATATGTATAGGTCTCTGCTCTGTAACACAGGACAGAGAAATCATAGTCCTGAGGTACCTTTTCTACATGGACTTAAAATGGTAATCCAGATAATCAGGTCAGGTGGAGACACCAAGGAAGATTACTCTATCAGTGTTCAGTAACTGAGAAGCAACATGCTCTACTTTCTCTTTCTTTGTCCTTTCTCTGCCTTTTCTCCTCCCATGCAGACTTTTCTCTCTCCACAGGTAGAATGGAGTATCATAAGTTTTTCTCATACAATGTAATCATGAGAAAATGCAGGTGGTTAGAAAATTTTTTTCTGGTCAAGAAAACTGTAATTGTAGTGATCAGAACACAACATATAACAACAACTTGCAATGCCCTGCTAAATTCTGCGAGCTACTTGCCCTGGTTAGCAAACCTTTTTCCTACATCCATCCAGAACTTACAGCAAAAGTAATAGCAAACTTTTAGCAAAGTCAACTGAATAACTGACTATCCAGAGGAAAAAAACCACAACAGACACTGCAAACAGCAAAAGTATAAAACCAATAGAAAAAAAAAAAAAAAGTGCACAATCCTGCATCATTTTTATTAGTATATTATTTATATTTATATTATTATCCTTTATATTAGTCCAGGACCAACATTTGTTTTTAAATTAATGATAACTCTTTAAATTTCAGCTCTATAGACTCATTAAATCAGTAAACAAGAACTGCGTATTGCGAACAATGAATTTGAATTGGAACTTGAGTATTTAGTTTGTTCCATCATAAACACAGCAGTAAAACATAAAATAATTTAACCTTTCTCCATTTTAGTTGTCTCCTTTCAGTAATCTAGAAAATTTTTTAAGAGTGAGTATCACAGGGTAAAACCACAAATTTCCATTCCCCAGTTTTATTTTGTCCTCATATTCAGGTGGAAATACAAACCATAGAAGAGAACCTTAGCTAAAATACACTGTGCAGCTCTGTTTACCTGCCAGTGCAGAAATTATATTCTACAGTTTTGTCTTGCCCAATTTATGATTTGAATAAACACTGATGAAAAACATGGAAGCTCAAAGTGACAAAAAAAAAATAGAATTAGAAATAAAACAATTTTCCCAGAGTTTGTTTTGTTTTAAACAGAGATAAATTCATGTTGTATTTATGTGTATCTGCATTTGTTATGTTTTTGTAAAGCATATAAGAAAAATGCAGCCTTCATGTTGATAGAGATTGATAGGATATGACTACAACACCAGGGATATGAATAGTAGTAAAAGTTTATCAGCAAACAACAGTCTAGTAGAAGTGATCTTGAATTAAATTACATGAAAAGCTCTACAGGAGATTATGAATACAGAAGGCAGTCATTAAAGATGAGAAATTATTTAATGGAGATGCTCATAGGGGAAGTTTCCTCATATATCTTCTAACTTTCTGGTTTTAAATGTGCATCTGTGGTAAACAAAGCTTTCACTCTCCTTCATAAAATGTCACTGTTGCATTGTTCTCTTATTGTTAATAGTTAAGAATGAAAGCACAGTGAAAGAGACCATAAACACTTGTGAAGAACTATGGGTCCCACAGTATACCTGCATGTGCATAATTCCTTTTAGAAAGATCATTCAGAGCTTTGTACTTCTTATGCCATTACAACTTCATTTGAATTTTATATTTTCAATGATTTTTAGGATGCTTCTTTCAGGTAATAGCCACTCAGTGCCTTCACAGGGGTTTCACAGTTGCACCTACCAAGGTACTGCATGTCCAGGTTGGTAGTTTATCTAAGATATGGATTTCTTTCTGCTTTGCTGCATATCACACTGGATTGTAGGCTTGATTTTCAGGTGGCTACAGTTAGAGTAGGTAAATGAGATTTTTTTGGGACTGCTATGAATGTGTTCCTTAAGCAGCTCTTAAACCCTGTGGGAGTGTCTATGCCAGCAGATGTTGCAGTGCTCTTCCACTCCAGGAACATCACAGGAAAGAGTTACCCTAATACTCTCCTCTTTCTCTGCAGAAAGCAGGCAACATACTGCTGGCCTACATTCACAGAAGTTTACTGTTCCCACTGTTCCTGTCACCTAGTTAACAGGTGCAGGCAAAATTCCCCAAATAGCTACTGCCCTCCTCTTTCTACATAGTGGCAAGACAGAAAGAAAATTCTGTCTGGGGAAGATGTAAGGTATGAATAACCTGCACAAAATATCTTACTTGAAACACAGGCGACTACAGGCGATCTTTGTATTTACTTTACTAGACTATTTTTCCTTTTTAAAAATAGTAACAGAAAATCCTGTGTGGTCTGAATTATTGCTATTGTTTGGGTATATTTATTGCAGTGTACAAGTCCGACAAGTATTTGTTGTCATGGTTAATTTTCAGGCATGTTGGCAGAAGCCAGACATCTTGACCATAAAGAGGTAAAATATTTCAAAGAGCCCAATGACTCTGGAAAGTTATGGTGCACTTTTTGTGGTGCTGTGCATCCTAACCCTTCTGCTGAATGGTGTACAATGAAGAATATGTGAATTTATTCATCTCAGCTTTCCTGTGTACTTACATAAATAATACATATGAGGAGAGGAAGCAGGCTCAATTCTCCCAGGAACTACAGAGGAGAAGGTGCACCTGTCTCAGAAAAGGATTAGGGAGTGCAGTATTTGAAAAGTGATTACAGACTCCTCAAAAGAAAAAAAAAAAAATAAATAAAAAGGACCCTGATATTATTTTTGGCAAAGGCTATATGACTCAGAACAACTCCTGAATAGATGAAGGTAGTGAAAAGAGAAGCAAACATTTCTGTTTATTTTATTGCTTTAATCCTGACTGCTTTAATCTTTCCCATTTCAGATGATAAAGGCCTGAATTCTTGTCAAACTTTGCTATCTTAGGTAAAAGTACAAAAGTAGAATATTCTAACTCAGGTCTCTTAGGTGGAGTTTTTCTTGTAAGGGAGAAATGAAAACAATTATCTTCAAGACATAAATGTTAAACTCAAATTTGACTTCTCACAAAAAGAAATATTAAAGACTAAAGTTGCAGGTACCAGAACTAAACAGCAACAAGCATTCCATGTTAAGATATCTTACTGAAAGATACACTCCCTCCCTTGTAGTTTTAAGTTACTTATTTAAAACATATGTACCCACCAATCCACACAGGCACAGACACACACAGCTGCAGTAGACTGAGTATAAGAAGTCTGAGAAAAGTGTAGGCCCATGAACCGAATTCACAAGCCCATGAATCAAATTCGCATTTAGAAAAGAGTTAAAAGTGTTAGATTTGGAACTGAAATCACAATTTAAAACCTCCCAGACTCAAAGGAGGTTCAAAATTCAGATTTTTTTTTCTCCTGGTCATGAAAAGCATTTAAAAGACTTGAACAGAGATTTAATGTTTTATTAAAAGACACAATCTGTCTCCCAAAAGTAATAATATCCAAAGTTTATGATTTCCATTTAGGCTAATTTCTAGTTACAGCTCATCCCAGGCCACTGCATATTTGGCTGAGAACTTCCCTCCATTTTTCTTCAGATTTTTTAATCACTGGGATTCTGAATCCTACACCTTTCTCACTTTCAGATCTCGTGTGCTTTTCATCTTCTATATACCAACAAAAAGTCACTCTGCTGGTGAATCTAGCTGCTTGGCATATCTTTTTCATATCTTCTCTCTCAGTTTATGCTGAACTCTTTTGCCACAAATTGTCCAAAAGTCAGTTTTTAAATTCTTCTTGCCTACATATAATGAACAAACAGAAAAGAGATGAAAGAGTACATCAGACAGTTCTAGAAATGTAAGACAATACTATCAAGGTCTGAATCATAACCACAGGTTATGGACAGACCTATGCTATCGTACACCAGCCAGTGACGCAATGCTTCACTTTCACCAGAATCCATAGCAGAACTCATAAAAAATGCTTTTAGGAGCATAAATGGGATATTATTCACTGCATTGCTTCAGGTAGCATTCAGAATGGTTTGCCCTGTCAAGACCCTCACATTCAACCAGCAGAAGTGAATGAGTTGGAACTTACCAATTTACTTAATTTGAGTATGTTATCCCCTGAATTTAAGGGGTGTTCTTCATTGGACTATTCCTAGTTGTCTTTAAAGTCTCAACCTTAAAGAAAGTCTGGGAAATGCATCAGATCCCTGGATGTGAAACCACACATACAAAAAATTTGTTACACAACAAAAAAAACAGATTTCAAACCCCAAAATGACTTTCCACATATATTATTTTAACAAGTAAGCAGGAACAGTGGGTTGTATTAGGAACATAATGAACTAAAATTTCAGCCTACTACCATGAAGAGACAGGATTACTGAATACAATACATTGATCCTCCCCCCAAGTTCCCATCTGACCAAGCAGCACCCACTTACAAAGTTGCTACGACTTCACCTGGAACTTCTCTTCTCAAAAACAAAGCTCCCTTTCATAACATATGTGCCTGCAGTCCAGAAAATCCTTGTGAGTGACTGAACCCAACCACTGCCCCTTTACAAGCAACTGGTTGCTGAGCAGAACTGTCCCTGAATTGCGCTGTTTGAACAGCGAGACCAGACTGGGAATGAAGCTACAGACACAAATTGACCATGACAGCTGACTTGGCAGGTGAGACTTGAGGCTTGGACCCTGGGTCACAAACACAGTGTTAACATAGCCTTAGCAATCTCGAGAAGAGAAAGGGAAAGTTTTTCATATTTTGTAATGGGTGTTTATTTTTAGGTGTTTCTAATCCTGATGAAACACACAGTTGCTCATTAGTTTCAGTGCGGTTTTTAGCTGAGATGTCTCCTTCAGACTGACGTGTCTGAATGCTCTGAAAAAGGCCTAACTGTCCCCTCTGAGATTACATTTTGTGAAGAGATCCTTCTCTCAGAGCTCTAGCTACCCATAGTTCACCCCAAAATCCAGCAGAAGGAATTAAAAAATTTCAAAGTTCCTGGAGACATTCAAAGTCAGGCTTGACGAGGCTCTGAGCAACCTGATCTAGTTAAAAAGGTCTCTGCACACTGCAGGGAGGGATGGACTAGATGACCTTTAAAGGTCCCTTCCAACACAACACATTCTATGATCCTAAGATTTTATGAAATCAGGACCTTTGCAATGCACAAAATGATTGAGAATAACCCAAGCAATGTTTTATTTTATCTATTGTCTGATATGCACTTCTTATAGACAGGCTTAAAAAAACAAAATGGGAAAAAAATGAGAGATTTCAGAGTTTTCTATGTCAAATAAGGTATTTTAATGCTATCCTGTGTAGCTGCTTATATGATCAAGTGTTCTTCAACTCAATGAGAAAGACATTCTTCTTTAGGGTGTGGTAATGATGAATATTATTAATAAAGAAACAAAACTGAATTTCAGTCCTGACTTTATGTAACTTCTCCTGACATTTCTCTCTTTTATTGCTTTGTCAGTATCACTTTATATACTGTTATGGATTGAACTTCTCCCATAGCAGTAATCGAGCTGAATTTTTAAAAAGGTGTTTAAAAGGTGTGCAAACATACCTTAGATGGAGATTCCCTGTTTGTGATGACTATGTAGTTATGTTTTGAGCAAATTAATCAAAACAGGGATTTTTAAATTATTATTATTAAATATTGAAGATACCAGGAAAATCATAAGCCTTTTTGAATCTTAGATAAATGTCATGTTAAGATGGAGTTTTAGTAATAGAAAAATAAAGATGTTTCAACACAAGGTTTTATAGTCTTCACCTATTTTAAAAATACAACTCTAAGGCATTGAATGTCATTATATTTAAGTACCATTGAATAATGGTACTTGCCAAGTTCTGTTCATGGGCCCAGGCAATGAAATAAAAAGAAATCAAGTTTCTTTGTTTTAACCTCAATCTTTATATCAATACAAAGTTGAAAGCATATGATATCAAATAAGGTAGTTTTATTATTTGCCTTGAAGCCATAAAGATTGTCTGAGTAGCAAGGAAAGGAAATTCAACAACAGATATAACTACCTTATCTTGTAGCTTTGCATGGATCCCTGGACACTTTGTTTTGAAGCATTTGCTGGAAAACCTAGTTAAGTTTCAAATAGCTGAAATGCAAACTGTAATTCAGACGTGGAACTAATTGCTGTGGGATACTGACCTCTTGGACAAGTTTACAGAAGCTTAAAAGGCAAATGTAGAAATTTGTGGAAAAATGTAAATGCATGTCAAATACCTGAGGACTTCCCTAAGCAGTTGAGGGCCAGGAGAGACATCTGAAGAAATTGGCTGTTGTCACTAGGGCTTGTCTCCATTAAAATTATCCTAACCCTACCAAAAACCTCAGAGTATTTTCAGAGGTCTGTCTCTAGGCATAAAAGAAGAGAGGAATATGAATGACTCAAATGGTTACGGGAGACTGTGTAATCAATACGTGTTACAGAAGACCCTCAGATGCAGAGGCTCTAATTAAAAGAGGTGAAGGGAAAAGTGCAGAAGAGTTTGAGGTGCAGCTTGATGAGAGGCTGTAAACTTGGCCTAGCCCTGGGCTCTCTCTCTACTAAAAAATGGTACAAGCCAGGAGCTGAGGGACTACACCATGGACATGCACTTCATATTATGAACAGTTTCTCAGCCACATCCTCAGGGCCAGCTCAGCAGGTGGTCTGGCCCTTGGGGCACTTTTGTGTCCCTCTGGCTGTCAAGAGGTCTCCTTGTGAGAGGGTACACGTCCTTTCACAGATGGCTGAGGTTGGAAGGGAACTCTGGAGGTCATCTGATGCAAAGAGAGACAGCTGAGAGTCTGAAAGGACATAATCCACTTTCCCTAAACTGGACACATTCTGTCACCTTTCTCAAATTTGAGCATTTTTGTTTCTAAAAGCAGGGGCAGATATTGTTCCTCTATTTTTCTTCTTGTATAATTCCTAGGAACTTTTTTTTTTCTGTTTTTTCCTCTTCATATGAATGCAGCACTTTTTGAACTTACATATTTAGTGAAATAAAATTTCTAAGCCTTGATCCTAAAGCTTTTAATACAGATGTAGTGGCTTATGTTATTCTAACATGTGACTAAATAATTCCTTTCAATATTTACACAAGAGAGGGGAGTTTTTAGATGTCTGTGAAGCTGCTACTCTCCAGCAACATTGGGTTTTTTGTTTTTTTTTCATGACTCATAAGATCATCGGACAGTGAGAGATTCTCCCTTTCTCTCATCTTTGTGACCCATTCAATTACCCTCAGAAGTAAGCAGACAGGAGAAATACAAATTATTCATTTTACTCTGCTGGGAGGCCACAGAGGTGATGTTTCCTTGGGGGCAAAAAATGTACCAGTTCCACCCTATCTCTGGAAAACACGTGTTGCTGAGCTTTTGCAAAGAGGGAGTTTGACCACTACCAAAACTCAGAATTCCTGTTAGCATTCACTGATTTGAACATGGATTTTTATTAATTTATTTCAATATAAGAATACAGACAACTCCACAAAGTATTATGCAATTAACAAATATTTCAAACTTACCTATATGGAGGTTGTGACAGTTATGCAGGGATTTCAATAGTTTATTAATATAGATGTTGGCTTGCTTATGGGTATAGGGTTGTATGTGTTGCAGTTTAAGTATTTCTCTGTAGGAATCAGTCAAACAGGAGGACAGGGATAGTTCAAGATAGTCACCTGTCAGTGAACACTTGCAACTTGTTTATGCACAGGACAGGGCACAACTAGTAACTCTGAGGCTTTGGTCTGCTCACTGCTGAGACCAGGAGAGTACTCTGAAGAGGATTAAAGGTCTCTAAAGCTGCTAGAAAACACCCTGTTCCATTTCCAAGAAACTGCTCAGGTTGAAAAGGCAGAGATCAGCCTCACATGTTTTAGACACAAAATCCCTCTGGACCTTTGGAGGGTACTTGGGTATGTTGAAGCTGTCAAAAGGTGGCAGTACTGCAAGTAATGTATAATTTTAAAAAAATAAAAATCCCTGTAAAAGTTTGCTGCACTTACTGATTCAAGGGCTTGTAATAACTGTTTCCCTGGCTCTCATGACTAGAAGGTGAGAAACCCAAGTAGCTGGTAAGCTCAAACTAGTTAACCAGTTACAATAGTAAACTGTACAGGTTATACATACAAGTTGGGGAATGAGAGGCTGAAGGGCAGCTCCACAGAAAGAGATCTGGGGGTTTGGGTCAATGGCAAGTTGAATATGAGCCAGCAATGTGCCCTGGCAGCCAAAAGAACCAGCCATGTTCTGGGATGCATTAAGCACAGCACAGCTGTCAAGGGAGGCAATTGTCCCACTCTATACTGCATTGGTATGGCCCCACCACAAGTACTGTGTGCAAGTTTGGGCACCTCAGTGTAAGAAGGAGATCTAGAATGTGTCTAGAGGAGGGTGTCCAAGGGGGTGAAAAGTCTCAAGGGCAAGACTTGTAAGGAGCAGCTGAGGTCACTTGATTTGTTCAGCTTGGAGAAAAGAAGAGTGACCTCATTGCTGTCTACAGCTTCCTCAAGGGAGGCAGCAGAGGGGAAGGTGCTGATCTCTCTCTGGTGACCAGTGACAGGACATGAGGCACTGGAATGAAGCTGAGTTACGGTAAGTTCAAACTGGACATTAGGAAAAGGTTCTCCACTGTGGAAGTGGTCACAGCACCAAGCCTGTCAGATGAAGAAGCATCTGGATGATGCTCTTAGTCATATGGTTTAGTTTTAGATAGTCCTGCTAGGAGCAGGGTGTTGAACTTGATGATCCTTATGGGTCCTTCTAACTCAAGATGTTCTATGGTCCCATGATCCAAGCAAGTGCCAGCAGGCTCCAGCTAGGTTACGCTGACAGAGACGAGGAAAGAGGAAGGGAGGTGCACTGGTGAAAATGTGCACCTGTGAAAATGCAGCAAAGGTGAAAAAGACAAATTTTGACATGGGTGTACAGTTCTTGCTAACAGTGTGTGAAGCCTGAGTTGCTGAGTAGTTAATGCTAGTGTGAAACATTACCTTATATTTCTGTGGGAATAAGATGGAGATAATTCACTGGAGTAAAGCTAGGAACTTTGTGCTGAACTTTGGTTTAAGCCTTTGGATTTAGAACTCTCATTTATCTCAGCTGTACCTGAGCTGAGTGAAAACCAAATGCATCCCCTGCAAAGCCAGCCACATTATTCCTAGGTATGTGGTTATATACAGAAATTAATTTGCCTTAAGAGTGGCAGCACAATCAGCCATCAAACCTCAGAACAGGCTTTTGAGTTTCTTCATTGTTATTTAATATTTATCTAAACTTTTTATTTAAAAGGCTGTTTCAAAAAGATAGAGTATCTTGGCTGAAATGTCCTAAGAATGTTTTAAATGGCCATATTTACTCAGATAATCAATAGAACAACTTTTACTTCCCTGTAGAGGGGCTGGCACTGTAATGCCATCTACATAACTCCTCCAAGAGTACCACATAAAGTTATTTCAGCTAAAAATAAAACACAGTTTAACATTAATTTTAATTATTTATCAATATAATTAAGCTGCATTAATGCCTTTTATTATCCATATTAAAAATTCACCAGGATTTTAATCCCTTTCATCTTTATTAGATATGTCATAACTTGTTATGTATTTTCATGAACTGCTGATGAATTTGAAATGCTCAAAAGCAATTTTTTCCTTTTAGTTACAATGACTATATGGAAAGTATATTAATATTTGAACAAGCAGCTATATTTGCTAGTTAGTTTTATTTCTGCTACTTTTCTTTTGTATGCAGTACAAAGGCAACATCCTTTACACATTAAGCCTGCATATATTTGTGGCTGAAAAAACAAATTTTTAGCTAGTATATACCACAATTATCTATGCCTCCTTATATCATAAAAGTAATACTATTTTTAAAACATAAAGTGTGCAGAAGACATTAAGCACATTGGTAAACATTATGATGAAATAGGCAGCAGCTTTAGTGTTAAAGACAAGTTCAAAGAGAAGTTGAGTTTTTGTATGAAAAAAACTCAGAAATCTTCCCTCCTAATTTTTCCTGAGTAAATTTTTTATTTTAATTTATATTATTTTATGTTTCTTATTTCTAGCTCTTTACCTCTTTCTATTTTATAACCTGGCTATTGACAAAGTGCTTTTAGGCCACTGACATATTCTGATACATTTGACTTTCAGTGTATCAAGACCTATGAAACATTTATGCCACCTTACACTGACCTGACTTGCATTCTTAAATCACTTAACTGCTTTAGGAAAGCCCATCTTTTAAATGCCTAAATGAAGAGTGTGAATGTAGACTATTCTTAAGTCTTAGTGCTTCTACGAGGAAACTGAACAAAAAGATTTAGTCAGTGTTTAGAAAGTGGAAATAATTACGCCTCATTAATACAAGGCTATTTGCTTTTTAAGTTACAAGGACATTAAGCAACTAAGATAAAAGAATAGACTAACATTTGAATTGCCCTCAGACAACAATAATCTTCAGTACTCAACCCAAATTTATTTGCAGATCAGTTGCCTTGTTTAGAGGCAAATCCTGAACTGTGTTTTGCATTTGCATAAATGAAACATTTTGCTCATGTGCAGAAGAGCTAAGGAGTTGCCTACTCACTTGCAGTATCAAACATTTGTTTAAAGGGCCATTTAATTTCTTTGCCTCTAGATTCGCTGCAAAATTCAAAAGCAATATCCTCACATTTATGTCATTAAAATCTGCATTCATAATTTGTTCATTAAACACGGTAATGAAAAGCAGCAATGCACAAGGTTTTGAATTTCTTTTTATGAAAGTTCATAGTGATTGGAATTTAAATCAATAATTTTAACTATTAATTAAGTCTCTTTGACCTAAATTTTTCCATACTGGTGTCAAAAATAAGGCAGGAAGAAATTGGAAAATGGCATCAGTGAGAAACCTGAAGTGTATTCTGTAACTGTTTGGTATTCATCTAGTACAATAAATCAGTTCTATAACTCAAAGGCCATCATGCTTTGCTTCTATAGTAATCTTTCAAAACAGCTTAAAGCAGTCAGAACTAGATGCTGAATTTAACTATAGAATAACTCAAAAAAAGTACTACATTTACCTTCCAGTTCTCAATTTTTTAAGATAGCACTTTATTTGGGCAAACTTAATTAACACCAAACAAAAAGAAAAAAAAAAAAAAGAAGAAAAAAATAAACTAAAATAATCCAAAACAAAACAAAAGAATACAGTGACTAGGCAAATATTAGTTTAGATAGCAGACAGTAGCATCACTCAGAAATGGAAGCAATAAAGACAGCAGTAGAACCTAGTTCTTCAGGGCAGCAATACCTCTCAGTTTTTCCCTTCTCTTGCAGGCTTCTGCCTTACTATTCCAACTTAAGCAAATCAGTTCCTTCAGACAATAGTGTCTTTCATTGCCTAGATGTGATCTATCTGCAAATTCATTCTACTGTGAGGTGAACAAGGCACATATCTTGAGGAAAAATAGTAAATCGTAAAATAATTAAAGATGATATCGTAAATCACAGGCAGTAGAGCCAAATGAAGTCTGCACAGAAATCATTACTATTAGATAGTAATAGATATCTAGATATTTTGGAAAAACATCAACATTTATTTTACGAATGAAAAGACTTCACGGCCAATTTGATGAGTTGAACCCTCTCTGGCCAGTGAGAAACAGTAACTAAATACGCTCTTTAGTCCATAGACTATTCCATGATACAGTAAGTGTTGTTTAAAATAAAATACCTTCTTGGGAAAAATATGACACATTATAGAAAGATGCTGCTGCAAGTATTTCATTGAAAACATAAAATAGAGTGGGTACAGCTCCCAGAAGACAGTATTTAGATGCATAAAATACTTAAAGCATCAAAATCAAAAGTACATCAAAAGGAAAACAGCAACCTATTTGTCACAGCAGCCCATCAGTAACCTAATTACATGACAGATTAATCCAGAGGAGACCAAATGGATGCTAACAGAAGTGTCTGATGGAAGCCTTTTGTGAGACAGTTGCCAGTTTTGGAAAAATAGCCTTTATGATTAGAAATTGGACCTGCTGTGATTGCTGTCCAGAGATAAGATGGTTGAAATTTTGGTTGGGTGTTGTACAAACAAAATCCAGTTTCTTCAGTAGCTGCAGTAATTTACCAATACATTGACTGGGAGGATATGATGGTAATATAAAGAATTCCAGGCTCCTTTTGAGACAGAATCATAAAAGGAGTTTGCTGAGTCATTTAATTTTTGACAGTATCATCCAGAAATTTTGCCTGTTTCTGTTAATATAGTGAAGATGGTGCATGCAGTCTGTAAAGGGATTTCAAATCCTCTAGCCTAAAGATATAAATGTATTATTACCAAGGAATTATACCTGTTTGATAAAATTATCTTACCTCAGACATTTGCTTATCTTCAAAATTGTTTTGGTTTTGTTTGTGTTACACATACAGTTATCTGAGATGCTTTTAAATTAAATGCCAGCAGTTACTTTGTGGCCTCATCTTTATTATATACATTTTTCCCAACAGAAGAATTCTCAGCTGGATGATGAATCAGTGTTTGGAAAATTCTTAGTGAATCTTTTTTAAGCACAGTGAATACCGTAAAAAGTAACATGTGAAGATATGTCCTTGGCTTTTCATTAGAACGTGGGAAAGGAGTGGAATGTTGCTGTTTGAAAACTTAATTTGCATTGTGGTTTACTAATTGCACCTTAAGAAAAAAAACAACGCAAGGCACTGGAAAGGCAGGGTTTGCCCTCCTCTTTTTCATAGCATAGGCATTAAGGAAAACCATACAATGAGGTAGATTACTGGAATGAGCTAATTTTGAAAATGCATATTCTGGCCTTTTCAAAGACCCAGAAAGCCTCTTATACATATCTATGAACTGAAATGAGGAAGGAAAAGAGGATAACAGGTCACTGACTGGGCTGGCTGTATTTGCACTGATGAAGTCTGGGGATGAGAGGGCTGGGCTGCAAGGTACCAACCTTAATTGATCAACCTCTGATGTGTACGTGGCAAAACATAGCCAGTTGCTGCTAAGTTGTGGAGGCTGTCTCACTGCTTTGCATTTTTTTGTGCCTTCTGTGTTGGATCCCCTGTTCCAACTCTTTCAATCCACTGTTGAAACTCTTTGCAGCCCTTAATCTATGAACAGAAAAAGAGGAACTGCCCCTTGCCTACAAGAATTGAAGTCTTTCTTCTCCCGTAAGAGGAACCTAAGCTTGTCACTGAGCATTTATCTGAAATCCAATTCACCCTGCTTTTAAGCACTAGCATAAATTGTTTAAATTGGTTTCCACAGAGCCCACTGTATCCTTCTATAGTGTGCTTTCTGACAGCAGGTTTAATTTGCTTGGAAATCGAAAGTATAATCCACATCCTTTCTGCAATGCAAAACATTGTGCATATTTAATGAGCTAAAATTTTATATCCTTCTGTGTAAAGAGAACCTTTAAGTTTGCTTGAAATATTATTTAAATGTAAATCTTCCACCCCACACACCGTTTTTTTCTTTTAAAATAGCATTATATACAGTTCACAGCTATTCAGCCAAGTACATTCCATAGTAGAGGTGAAATAAATGTATTTTTCCTGTAAAATTTCATAGGACTACCTCATTTTCTGAGCAGATGCAGCATTATATATTAAAGTACATCAGAAAATATTCCCTTTGCTGCAGCATAAAATGAAACTGTTGTGACATTAGATTGTAAGACTTGGTTGGGGTTGGTTTCTGTGTATCCTGCTCATATTTTGCAGTGCAGAACAATTGAAAAATAAACAAACAATGCCAAAGTAATTCTGAGTGAACAAAGTGAGGCTTTGGCATGTGTTTGCCCAGCAGTGGATACAGCTCAGCACAGTTGTTATACTGAAAGTGGTCTTTATGGAAGGCAGGTACCATATTTGGTTTTTTTCCTCTGAAGTTTGTGCCTCATATTTAACCTTTCCAAGAGTCTTCCTTGGAGCTTTGGGAAGACAATTACATATAAATGAAACAAAACTGCTCCCTGCATGTCACTTACAATATCACTAACAACATACTCTTGGGAGTTTAAGCTACATTTAAATGCAGTAAGTGACTTTTGTTTACAGAGTGCCTGAAGGAGTGAATTTCATCCATTCTGAAAGCAACGAATCAGCCCTGTCATGAGTGAATCCCTGGAAATCCGGCATCTGGAATGTAAAACCGTTATGCCTCTACAGATTAGTCCCACTGCAGAAGGCACGCCATTTCTTCAGAGGTAGTAAACAATGTCCCCAGTGTGAGATAAAACAGGCACCTTACAGGTAGTCTTGAAAACCCTTTGCTACTTCAGGTAAGGATATTTGCAGTTTCAGCATTTTTCTTCTGTTTAGATACCTCATATTAGAGTTGGCCTTGAAAATTTCCTTCAAGATAAATGAGCATTCAAAACTAATTGATAGTATATTTTACTCCTATCAAAGCTTTTAATAAAACACAAGTTAAAGAAGAAATTGTGCCCTAAATCCTAGGGGAATTAATGTAATACTTAACAATAGTTTCAGAACTTTTTCTGATTTTGTCAGCTTCTGTGAAAATTTTCTTATTGTAAAAAAAAACAGCCAGAAGATATGTGAGGTTATAAAATAGTTTCTAATTTCTTTTGCGTGTGGAAGAGCATAAAATACCAGCCACAGACTTCACTATTGATTGCACAGCGTATATAAGCATGGGGAATACAGAAACAGATGTATCACTGATTTTGGAACAGGTTGAATAGTTTAAGAGAAGGAGCAGATATTAAAAAACACATCAGTGACACAGATTTGTGATAAAATAACCAGACATTGATAACCCTCTTCTAAGACTAGTCTTTAAAGATCTTTCCTGTCAGTTGTAAGAGACAAACATAAAGAGCATTTTCTGGTTTTCCTCTTTTGCTTGGTCCTTTTCAGCTCAATCTGTTCAGACTTTCCAGAATGTATTCAATATTCCCAGAATATTTTGTCATCAACATTGTGCCTACAGGATTCTTTTGCCCACTTCTCCCAGCCATTAGCCAGAGTTTCTGGGTGTATACTATCTGAAGACATAACACAAGACATTTACTTAACAAAAGTAGCAAGAATAGAATTCCAAAGTCCCTTGAAATAATGTTGCAAATCTCCAACCTGTGCAGGAGCACTGCAGAGATTTTAACTAGGAAAATGGAAATAAAAGGTACATTTTCACGAGGTGAAACATTTCCATGGCAACATACATGGTAATGCCCACCTGAGCAGTCCCTCTGTGCAGTGTCATGGTGTATCTCCTGCCCCAGAACCCCAGGGGCCGGCACTTGCTTGCTACTCCTCCCTCACCCTAAGGAGGTGCAAATGGGGGAACCAAACCATGAATGGTGCAATGCCATTCATTAGTGAACCTCCCACACTCATATTTAGCAGTCGGAGAACATCAAGAGGGGTGTGCAGCATCTCCAAGAGGTGATTTTGCATGACCTATCTAAGAGCCACTACGATGAGCAGGTCTTGGAGTAAGGATGTACCTGATGGCCGCGAACTGGAGCAGTGCAGAGAAAATAATGTTTTCCTGGCATTTATCAAAGGTCACGTGGTGTTTTTTTTGCTGAAAACATGAAATAAAGGAGTAATGATCAAAGAGAGAAAAGGAGGCAGGAGAAGCCTATTTTGCGTAGTTTGTCTTTAGCCCTTACAGAAAAGTGCCATATTGACTATCTATTGGGATACTTTGCAAACACAAGAAGCAGGACTGATCTAGCAGTTTGTCCTCATCACAGTAAAATACAGATAACAAAGGACATGGGGTGTAATGCTTGTTTATAGACTGGATTCTGCTGCTGTAAATAAGTATCCCAGAGCTGTAACCACTGTATTCAATTGGTAAGATCTGTTTTTCAGGGAAATGAAATATAAAGAAATTTACACTGGATTCCCAAGGATACCATCTCATCAGACAAAAGACTTATTTTCATTCTTCTGATAGTGTGTTTCATTTACAAAAGTAGCTTTATCCAATATAATCTTTTTATGTGTCTTTGTTTAGTTTCTTGTACAACATTCAAACTGTTGTTTGCACTGGCATCCAGACTCTCATTGTGATGGCCTCTGTAGTGCTCCATCATTAGAAAAGAATTTTCCCATTGTGTTGTATTTTCTTAAGTATATTCTCCTTTACTAGAATATAAGTAAGGCAGTACTAAGTCAGCCATATTGCATATTTTACAGCATGCATTAGTGCCAGTAATAATACAAAAATATTTAAGCTAACAAGGGATGAAAAATAGAAAAACCTGCACATGCACAATGAAAACCACTGAAAGAAAGATAACATATTTTGGGGTTTTGTGAGCAATGTATTATGAGCACTCTTTGTCTGTGACTTTACCACTGCAGGAGGCTTGCTCTGGCTCTGCATGAGTGCTGTCCTCAAGCCCTCTGATAATGCAGCTCCCTGGCTCACCCTTGGATGACCACTGAGACCAGGGCAAAGGTGTGGTTTTTTTGGTGCCTCAGGCTCATCTCTTTTACTTCAAAGGGTGTAATTTCTGTTGAAGTGAATCTAGTGCTTCACAAACTCTCTCTGTGACACTTCTCTGACCAGGGAAAAAGAAGTGTGTAACTGAACCTATCTGTCTGGTCACTGGGGTCTGAGAGAAAAGAAATGCATGCTTATTTGGAAAGGAGAAGAAAATTTCTCCCATGTCAACAAAAAGTGATTAGCATAACTGAAACAACAAGCCATAAAGAAGGAGACCATATTAAAGGTGTAGAGGGGAACACTTGCTGCTGGAGGAAGAAAAATTTCTCTATTCTCTGAAGTTTTCCTACTAGGAGTGAAGGTACTGGTGGGATAGCAATGCATATATCTGTCTAGATGTGAGTAAGTTGAAGAGAACTAAAGGTCTAGTTCATCTTTCAAGGCTAAAGGTTTGTCTTATTCACTCAAGAAGGTCAAGAGCATGCTGGCATTGACAAAGCTCCTCCACCCCCAGATGTAGAAGGGGTAGGAGAACAGGAAGACACAACATTTCCAGATCAAATTTTGAACTATCATGCTGATTAATTGGTGGAACCTGTAATTTTAGGGGTCAACTGCACCCACTATGAGGGAATGGAAATCAAAGGGTCTCCTCTCAGTACATTTTGGCACCTACTCCAGTTACTGAAAGGACTGGTCAATGCTGGACACACTGCCAGCACTGTACTCCTGTGTTAAACAAAGGATACAGGGCTTGGGCTGTGCAGGCTGACACAGGACAGGCACTGTGTTTCCCTGTACCTCAGTTTTGTCCTCAACACCCTTCTGTACCAAAGACATAGAATTTTACTCTCAAGGTTACATTATCATAACTCTTGGAATTGGTCAGCCTAATATTTTTACCCCTTTTTTCTCTTAAACCTTGTGGACATTTACTAATTAATTCTCTGCCCAGCTATTTCCCTGTGAGTGTGCTAAGGCAAGTCGATACAACTCATCTTGTCATTTAGTGACAGTCTGAACCAGACCTGCGTAGCAATTATTTGTATTGATTTGGCTTCTGAACATTTACATTGTAGATATTGAATTTTTAGACAGTTTTGCATTAAAAATAACCTAATGAAAATAGCAGCATATGGATTACGTTGTTTTGAAAGCTTTTTTCTTACCTTCTCTTTCCAGTGTACCAGGGTCAGCTCCCATACTTTCTCCACTTCCATCAAACCCATCCTTGTCCTGCTGCCTCTACCTACTTCTAATTGTCTCAGCTGTTTGTGTGTCATTATCTGTGAGTTGGCATTTGCAGAGTACCAGGTAAGGCAAATGCATGTACATAGGTAGCCAGATGAATTTGATTATTGCTGTTTACAAAGGAGACTGGGGCTGTGCATCTCATGTTTCACTGAATTCTTGGTGCACTGAATTGTGCATTTCTCCATCATAACCTCTTTCTACTTTGTTTAAGGATGAGCAGTTGTGTTTTTAGGCTTCATCATTCCTTGATCAACACAATACGAGAGGTGTGCTTGGAAAGGGCAAATTCCCCTATAAGGAACCTCTGGCTACCTCAGTGTATTTTTGTTGTTGTGAGTCTAAAGGCTTGAACCTCTATCAGAGATGCCTGGCTCTTTGTGACAATTTTGCTCTATAACAAATAGTTTTTCTCTATGAGAGTTATACTTCTTTTTTCCTTTTTTTTAACACAAAAAACCACAGCAGATATCAGCCACAGGAAACAAAGCAAAGCCAAACAAAACAACAAACACAGAGCAATATTAATACAAAAGCCTGTTTTCAACATGGAGATAAGCTGTCACTTCTTTATTTCAAACTGCACGTGATGTACAAATGTCATAACCACCTGTAGCATAAGCCACAATAGGAAGCAGTATGTTTGCTATACCTGAACACAAAGATCAGCTGGAGAAAGATTAAAACAGATTTTATTTTCCTTAATAAAAAGGGTTGCTGAGTCAGTTATGTTGAAACAGAAGAGAGAGAAGTGACTTCCTTGAATGCATTCAGGCACATACTTTTTATGTTGGGTTGTGGTAATGCAAAATAGATTCTTAATTTAAAAGAGAGCGCTTAGACAAAGAGCACTCCAAAAGAAACCACTTCATCATGGTGTCCAATCAATAACTGAAATTTAAAACATTAGAAAAGGTCTCTATGTTTGCAAATGAACAATATGCCATGACATGTATACAATAGTTTCTACCCATCATATGAAATATTGGTTATTTGCAAGCAGTATAGTTCCTAATTTATTTTATAATAATCTTGTCACTGACTAGCTGTAATAGTTATTGATTGTGATTCTTCCAGATCAATAGCATATTGTTGAAACAATCCTTCAGTTATTCCATAAAACGAACCCAAATGGATACAGTAGCATTGGCTGTACAGGAACACACCAAATGCTTCTTAATATGCAATCATTATGCAATGCTACCAACTCAAATTGTGGTTTCACCCACCTAATTTTAGTCATCCAAATGACAGATTTCAGGCTGCACAGGGAAATGGATAGGCTTCCAAGGCAGATTAAATGAGTAACCTTCTGAAGATGCCAATCTTTCTTCAATGACCAGAGAAGACCTAGTATTTTGATGGTTGCTAGCAGGTCATAGCACCCCTGACAGCCCAAAAGGAACCTGAAAGAACTATTAACTGTGTATGACTAAGCTTTTTTTGGGAGAAGGCTGGAAAAAATTCTGATAAGTTATTGTGGCAGGTAAATAATCTCTTTCTCATGATATGGCTACAGTACAGCATGTTACTCCACGAGGACTGGGAGCTGCCCTTCCTGTCTATTGTTGGACTCTAGACATTCCAAGGAAGAAACACATATTAACTTAAGAAATACATGGAACAATTGTGAGAGAAAGGGCCCATCCCAATTTTCTCCCCTTACCTCTGGGTTGGTTTTCCTTCTCAAACATACAAAAATCTTGAACCTGTTTCTCAGAACCCTAAGAATTGTTTCTCTTGGTTTCTGAACCTTTGTAAGTAGAGGTGTGTTTCTTAACAGATCTGAGGATTGTAATGACATCATTATTAATTAATATTTTTAAGAATCTTTTTAGGGTATTTGTGTAATAGAAGGATATCTGCATGGTGAATCTTGACTCCAGAATCAAGAATTCAAGCAAAACACCAGAAAGAAATTATAAAACTGCAACTTTTTGCAGTTTTTATCAATTTGAGCCACCCTACACTACAGCTGAAAGAGGCTGAACTTGTTGCTATGAACCAGCACAGTTTAAATATTTTCCTTCACTGCCTTGGGTTTTTGACCACAATTGTGACAGGAAAACCAGCCCACCGAGAATAACATCCCAAACTTCTCTCAGCCTTTTATGCATGCTAGACAAAAAGCAAGCCTAAAAGGAATATATCTTCCTCAACACTGAATTAAGAATAGAAATATACTTTAATCAAGGAAAAATCACATTTCATTCTGAGACAGACAACAGCACCTGTTTGTTATCCAGAACAATCTTACAGACCGTCAGGAAAAGAATCCAGGTTAACCAGTTAGCCATAAGATTTCTTTCAGTATCTAAAATGTTTGTTTTCTTAAGACTCAGAATAATTGCACATTTTTATTCTCCAAGGTTTTATGAGCAATAGCAAATAAAGCACACTCAAATATTTTCTGTCACCTGGAGAGGTGTTACTGCAAGCTAACAAAAGGAATACCAAAAAAACTCATCCATAGAATAAAAACAAGCCTTGCTCACTAAATAGTCATTTGACATCCTTTTTCACAGACTTTACCCCCTGGGCAAGGGTCTCTGTCATAAAGATAAACTTACATTGTAAATGCTTACTTTATAGCCAGCTACAGTGAATTGTGCTAAAGGCAATATTTGTAGTTAACATTACTGTGTGAATTTCTTGCCATTTGTGAGATAGGTAGAACTACTACATTGCTGATGTTTCTATCAGAGTAATACTTATGTCCGATCTTGTGCCCATATTTTTCAAAGCTACTAGAACTGGGAAATGTTTTGCTAATACCATAATGAGAATAAAAAGGCAAAAACTCAAATAAAAACTTGAATGCAAAGCTATCCATAGAATAAAAACAAGCCTTGCTCACTAAATAGTCATTTGACATCCTTTTTCACAGACTTTACCCCCTGGGCAAGGGTCTCTGTCATAAAGATAAACTTACATTGTAAATGCTTACTTTATAGCCAGCTACAGTGAATTGTGCTAAAGGCAATATTTGTAGTTAACATTACTGTGTGAATTTCTTGCCATTTGTGAGATAGGTAGAACTACTACATTGCTGATGTTTCTATCAGAGTAATACTTATGTCCGATCTTGTGCCCATATTTTTCAAAGCTACTAGAACTGGGAAATGTTTTGCTAATACCATAATGAGAATAAAAAGGCAAAAACTCAAATAAAAACTTGAATGCAAAGCTTTTTTTTTTTTTTTTTCCTCCCCATTTCCTAGAAAAATAATAACTGGTAGAGATGCCTGTCTCGTAAAAAATTATATCTTTTCTAATTAAATATATGTATGTATATATATAAAATACATACTCTCAACAGGCTACATGACTTCATGTAAAAGTAATCCTGAGAGATATATATATATACACATACATTTTTATATGCACATGTATATATGTATATATATACATACAGATTCCACTTACATTCCTTTGCTTGTGAGCTCAGCTTTTGCTTTAGCTATGAAATTATCTTTATCTCAACCTGCAAGTTTTCTCACTCTTACCTTTCTGAGTGTCTCCCTGGTCCCCCTGGCAGGTAGGACTGAGCTGCCCACCAGGGTTAAACCACAGCATTACTTGTTATAGGGTCAGCTGAAGAGCTGAGGTTTGATGCCTTAAATTAATTAAAGTTTTGGATATGACTTATCATAGGTAGGAAATCAAGCACATTACCATATTCATCCTATCCTCTATTTTCTGACTACACAATACAAGAATGTGCATAATGGTAGAACACATTAATTTCTGCTGACAATTACACAAACTAAGGATGTTCTTATGGCCAGTCTCAGTGAAACTGTCCAATGAAAAATTGTAAAGTCACAGGCATGTTCAATCTTTATCGTAACTGCAGTTAGAAAACAATTTGGAAAGACACATATTTACTTTCTGCAAAGCACTGATGGCTTTTCTGTGGCATTTGACAGATACTGACATATGAAGAGGATCTTGTTTAAGTGCTAGTAGCTCAAGGTAAAATATTTGTTTATTCCCCTCCCTCTACCTTTGTAAATCAGATTTTAAGTTTCTGCTTAGCTGTTCTTGAGAAATTTTTCTTCAAGAAATGCTTAAAACAATATGGACAAAATTACAAAGGAGAACTCTGAAGCTTACTGCCAAATCTCTGCTGTCCACATTTTTGGAGACGATCACATATTTATACTCACTTGTGACCACAAACTGTTTAGGCATCTCATAATCTATTTTTGACTTACGAATGCACAGCTTGCTTTCAGAAATATGCTTGCATGTGTAATTCAAAGATACAGGGTAATGCTTACAGCTCATGCCAAGGCATTCAATAGAGAGCACCCTAGAGAAGGAGATGAAAGCAACCAGAGCAGAAGCCAGACAAATTAGGATATGAGGCAGCAACAGGAGGAGCTGGGAGCAGATAAAATGTTAATGCAACATTTGTGAGATGAAGATGGGGACTGTATCCCAGGCAGGGCTTAGAACAGGTCCTGAGATTCACATGAAACAAACTGGTAAGTGTGAATTACCAAGACATAGTTCTATCTTGGGACTTGTGGTAACTTCATAAATCATGTTTGCTTTTCTCTCATAGTTTATGATATAATTGGAAACCCTTGATGCAAGATACCTGATATTTATTCTATACCTTGTGTATATAACCCACAACTATTTGTTTACAGCAAACATGACTTACATCTAGTCACATTTGAACTCAAGGACCCCCAGAAATGAAAAGCATAACAATAATTTACAGTTTGCCAAGGCTAGCAGAATACATTGTCACAGTGATGGAAGGTGGGAAGAGAGAGGAATGGAAGGAGTGCATTTATGGTTTTGTTTGTGTGCAAGAAAAGGAAGATGCTCAGATGCAGGGTTAGGTTAGGCATGTGGGAAGCAATGCAAATCCATTTTCAAAGATTTTCAGTCACACAACTCCTTAAAACCAGTGGGAGATGTTTGGCTAAATTCCATGCAACACTGAAATTTGAGGGGAAAGTCTTTAGCCATTAACTGTGATATAATTTAGTCTGAAAGCTTAATGAGAGAGGAAAATAGCATTTGGGGGGCAAGGCATTTGCATAGCCCACTTCTTCTGCAGGTGTCTAATTGGTAGTGATACAGGTTTCATTAGAATACGCAGCAGGTTGTGAAGGTATCTAAAATGCCACTGAAGATAAATGCATTTTGTTGTCAGAAAATGTAACTGCTTGCACTCAGAACCAACACTGGAATATATTGGATGATACCCATACTGCTCCCACCTCCCTAGAAATATTGGAACACACAGACTTATTATTATCACCTTGTACATTGGAGATAAACTAGTTTAAAAGCCACAAGCATGGAAAACTAAAGGTGAGGTGGACAAATGCCACCTTTATTAGTGTTGTACTTACTGTAGTCCTTGCAGGAGCAAAGGAGGCAGGTGGTGCAACTAAACCACACTGAAGTTAATGGGCTGTTGTATTTTCAAGAAACAGTGTGAGAAGGTAAAGAGGGTTTATACTAAATCCTGTGTGCAGGAAATTAATTCCTAGATATGCTTTTCTCTAGCATGGAAGATATTAAGGATTGCTGCCTGAGGAGAAAACGGTCCTTGACTGCAAGTGGATACAAATTACCAGTTACAAACCACAAGGAAATACTGTTTTTGAACAAGCTCAGTCTCACAGTTCTTTGATCAAATTGAGTGTGATTGTAAACAGACTTCTATAAAGCAAATGGAAACAAGAATACTTCAGTCTTAAACCCACAAATATAAGAGAAACGAGGCAAAAGCAACCAGCTGACCAAAGATGAAGTGAAATACAGGAAAAAATGGTAAAGTATAGAGTTGCAGAGTTAAAGTATCCTAAATAAAGTTATCTCTACCCACCTCTAACATTTACTTTATGTTCTCTAGTCTGATTTTGTTTAATTTTGGGGTTTGTTTTTTTGTTTGTTTGTTTTTTTATTATTATTTTCTTTTGATTGTTTGCTTGTTTTATACTTCAAATAGTGAGCACTTTTGCATGGGACTGAATTTTTATCCTGTGTTTGTGCAGCACTTGGTAGAGAAACTGATGACTGGTACTCCTAGCCAATATACTTACAGGAAAAAAAAGTATCTAGTGACATTAATAAAAAAGCACCTGACCAACTTATTCATAAGAGGTGGAGTACTTGAGTATTTAGGGGGTGCAGAAGAGGAACATATTCTGTTTTGTGTTTTTATTCTTCTAACAGTAAGAAGCTTAAAAAGTATTCTCTCAGGTGCACAAAACTCTCTCTGTTCTCTGCATGCTATATGTGAACACGGGTAGGCATTTTCATCGGTCAGAAGGTGATTTCTTGTATGAAGCATAAAAGTTGACTTACACTTCCAGTAACAGAATATACTGGGATGTATCTGGTTTTGGTATTTTTTTTTCAGAAAATGCCCAGACATTTATAATGGAGAGACAGGCAGAGATCTCACTGACTGCTTCAAAGGACATGTCAGCAGGGACATAAAGAATCTGACAGGTCTATTGTGTCCATGTTTGCTCTCAATAACCAGGGCTGCTCATGTCTCTCCTGGGTTTCTTGGCTGCCAAGCAGTGAAAAACCACCAAAGCTAAATGTGCCATCCACTTTTACTTCCCACAAGTCCAAAGATTAAAGAAGAGTTTCCTAGTTGGCTACTACTAACATTTCTGCAGGCTTTTCATACTTCATACTAACCACCTGCCTACTGAGACCTGCCACAGATCCTACACAATGTCATCTGTCTTTGGAAAACTCTTATTTCAATTACCGCTAGTGTTTCACATAAACTGCATGAGTGTCCTGAATCCCATCTTTTGTGTTAATTAGTCACTAAATGAATATTTAAAGCTCTGTACTCAAACATGTATTACAGGAATTTCTTTAGATTAGTTTTCTAAGGAAAAAAAATAAAAGCTTCCAGCATTCTACTGCCTGTGTTATTTTTCTCTCTGTCTGTATAACTCCTTTCCTTCTCCTATGCAGTTTTTGAGCTTTCTGGCAGACTACAACCAAATCTGACAGAGACATCTAGATAGCAAAATCATACAAATTTCATGAAGAAAGGAAACAGTCAAGAGGAGAAACAACCTAGTACTGTATCCAGTGAGGAAAAGCACAAAATGTGTTGACTTTTTTTTTTTCTGCACTCTGACTTGGTGTCTCATGTGGGCAACAATGTACCTGGATCAAGAGATCAGCACAAAGGTGGCTGCAACTCAGCACAACTGGCGTTTCTTGCCCAACCAGGTAGGTAGCAAACAGGCTGACACAGTGCTAAGTATTCTGTAAGTGCTTTTGTTTGTTTGGTTGGTTTTTTCTCTGGCAAACTGAGGTAGTATCATAGATGAGAAGTCAGCACAGGGATGGTTTGGGGAAGAGGATTCATGGAGTATTCATGGAGGCCCTTGAAGGGGAAAAGGACAGTATTATGGAATAAGTTGATTTGGCAGAGGGCAGCCACAGCAATAATGATTGTAAAAGATACAAAAAGATACAAAATGGTAGGAAATAAGGTCTTATGAGTTAGTCTGCCATGCAAAAACTGTTTTTGTATTTTCTTATTTATATCCCAACTTTTTCAGGTTCTGCACTTCGCACATTTCTTTTCCTATGTCTAGAATTATGTTCAAAATAGTGGAACTACCCAACCTCCCTCTTTAACTATGAATATAAAACAAAATTTTCCCAACTTCATGGATGGCTAAGTATATTAAGATATTTTGCTTATCCAAGCACTGCTATAGAACATTAAAAAGTGAAAAATTATTGCTTTTACTAAATATGGAGAGCAATTTTTTTATTAATACAGTCATTCTGCAAATTATCCCTTGCCAAGCTGTTAATTGAATCTTTGTATTTGCTTATTTTTAGTAGTTTGTTTGCACTGGTTTTAACCTCCTGCAGAATTTATTCATAACCAGTCAGTATGATTATTTCCTGTTTATTCTGTGCATTTTGATTAATCACCAAAATAAAATGGTATTATTTCTGCTCCAAGAATGGATAAACTATGTATTATAAACAGGAAAAAATGCCTTTTAAAATTAATTATACATTAACATTACAGTTTTTTATTCCTCTTGTGATAAAGGCAAAAAAGAGGCTTTAATAAAGAGCCATGATGCCTTCTACTAACTGTGAATACCCTATAAATGTATTCCTTCTACTTTTCATTATTCATTCTCTTTCCTTGACTATTATGATGAATAAAATCTTCCTTGTACAAATATTTGTGAATAAAATCACTGTGAGTATGAGTGAAGTAAATAAGCAGTTATAGTCACAGAACACAGGCAAATATCTTGTTAGTTTGTGAACCTTCAATTCAAATGGCATGGGTGTTTCATTCTGCTGGCTATTTTAGACTTACTCAGGTTCCTAAAATCAGTCCACAAAGAAAGTAAATCTGAAACACAGCTTAAGCTACACAGAAAGCCTAGGCCTGCATTGTTCATAAGCACATAGTATTGTACTATATTAGGCACACAGCCTATTGTACACAGTGCATTAGAAAAATGTACAGTATGTACGATAATAATTTTCACAGGACTGGTATTTCTTTTCCTACTGTATGTACAGAGCAAGAGATATAAAAGAGCTAGAGAGGTATTGTTTTTTCCCCAGCTTTACTCATATTAAATGATGAGACACAACAGTGGATGCAACAGAGTATACAAAAAGAAGTAGCTTTGAAAATATTATTAATTATATTTATAATGAAATATATGCTGTAAGAGACTTAAGAGCAATACTGCTTGGAAGAAGAGTGATAAATTAGAATAAAAATGCTTTAAAATGCATAATTATCATGCATTAAGCAGAAAAGAAAAAAAAAAAAGGAGCTAGAAATATCCATGCTCTTCAAAATGTTAAGATGAACACCTGGCTGTGAGCCAGACTGCTCAATGTATGGGTGGTTTTCAGTTCTGAAATTCTAATGCATAAAGGACAGCATGACAGGATACTATAATTTTATAAAAATAGTACGAGCACTGTAACACTTCATTAACATTGACTAATTTGCTAATGGTTCTAAAGACATACATTTTTTAAGTCTGACATTTTTATCAAATGAACACAAGTTAAAACGTCACAAGCCTAAGACCAGTGCTGTGTTCAATGTCTAGTTAAGGATGCAAATCCAAGAGTCTCTGTGTTCAAGAATATCAAAGCAAGCCTGTGTTGTTATTATTGTTATTATTGTTATTGTTGTTGTTGTTGTTATTACTATTATTATAATAAAGAAAGAAAGAAAACTTGCTAATCAGTATGTAAAAACTGAGTTTGATTTGTTCTTTTCCTGGCAGCTCCCGAAGTCATTGGTAAAATCTGGCAAAAAAACAAACAAAAAAAAAGCGCCCTTTTATGATCCAAATTTGTTCCTCAGATTAATTTTTTGTCAATACAGTTGTCTACAAAAGATAGACTTTTCTTCACTGTGGGCTGCAGGTGATTCACTTTGCTGACTCTGTTGTTGAAGGGCTTAATTTTGGCCCTATTACTTGTGATGAGTGATGCCTCACATGGAAAGCATCCTGAAAGTAGAAGCAATTAGAATAAGACTCCACAACTAACTACATAAAACACAAGCTTTGTGATCCCTTCTTCGACGTACAGCACTGATTTAAGGGCTACTGAAGCCCAGATAAGCCTGTTTTTTTTTCTCTCTCTCTCTCTCCTTCTTCTTTCCTGCCTCACCCACCCACCCACGGATACTTCAATAAAAGTAGTCAGGTTGATACAACGACCTTGCTTCCAAGACCTAGGTTACTGGAGATTATTTAGTTTGCATATGTAAATGCAAATATTTCCTGTCAGGGTGCAAATAGCTGCAGACCAGACCTCAGTGTGCAGAGTGAACAATGATTCAGGAGTTTAGGTAAGATTTCCAAACAGCTGTATAACCTAAATGGTCATACATAGCCATAAGAAAAACCCCTCCATGTAAATGTGTACAAAAGTTAGGCTTCTCCTGTGGAATTTGGTTACTATTTTATTCAGCAGCCAATAGAATATAAATGGAAGTAGGAGACAATAAATGCCAAAAGGATTTCAGGAAGTTGCAGTTTTGAGCTCCTTGGAAAAAGTTTACCAGAAATGTATATTTTAAAGTCAGTGGGGAGTGTTAAAGTCTTTTTTCATTTTCTGTAGAGCAGGATAGATAATTTCAGACAGTTTCACAAAGTTCAAAGATATTGTCCAGTAGCATTTTGTGTAGAATTCAAAATAGTACACAATCTTGGCTTAACTACTTCTAGTGATGAGGGCTCCTCTAGTTCTATAGCGAAGATTAATTATTTCTGTTTTATAAATAAGAACTTCTAAGAACTTTTAATTTATCTACCTAGAATTTTCAACCATTAGTTTTTACTGCAATTTTTTTTTCTCCTACATTAAAAAAAAAAAATCTGCTAGAAATTTTCTGATCATCCTCCAGATTGATTTTATTTTCTATGAACAAATGCAACAGATTGACTTTCTTGCATTTCTTGTTATGTTTTATTAATTACTGTTTTCCCACTCCTCTTGTGTTTGTTATAATTTAAAAAATGTCAACAGCAAAACTACATTCATGAGACTGACAGCCATTTATAAATGCAATATTCTATATTCATAGGTCATGCTTATCCTCAGAGGTACAGTGTGTAACTGAGACTTTCCTTAGTCTATCATATCTCCAAATTCTTCCTAGCACCAATGATACAATCCAAGATACTCCCTCATCTCACAGGAATAACCTACATGTCTTTTTTTCCTAGATTCATGACCTTAGATTTGGTATTCTTTGCATTTTTCAAATGAACCTGCTTCACCAAGCAATCCAATTTAATCCATAAAGCTGATTTGACCCTGTCATTTATCAGTTGAGGTAGCCAAAACCCATTTTTCCAGTTGCTGGGAATTTTATTTGTTTGCTTATAATTTAGTTTCAGTCCTAATCAGATCCCAAATTGTGTCCAACTTAGACATGGAACTGGCAGGTCTGCTCCAGGGCACTGACCTCACAAATGACCCCTTATGGCTTTTAAATAAAATTGACATTTTTGTCATGCTACTATTATCAGTGAAACCATAAGGACCATCACTTCCTTGAGTGCCCACCAATTTGTTGTCATTACAGTTGTGAACAATAGATACAGCTGCTCTATTAATGTCAGGGAGGGGCTACCACAATTACCTTTTTGTGTAAAAATTCCCACAGCTAAATCTCAAAGTAAAAATTTATATAACTTTTCAGCATATAAAAAAGGAAGCATTTTCCAAAACTAAAGAGAAGAGAAGAAAACTTACACAAATACTTGCTTTTGGCTTTCTGTATTGTCCCTTTTGTGAAGGTGAACTTTCCTGCAAACAAATTAATGGGCAGCATTGGGTGCAAACACTGTCCATACTCAATGCCAGAAATACACAATGAAGTTAAAAATGAAAACCTAATCTTGAGAGCTTGTTAGGAAACTGCCTTGGGAGGTGAAATGTTTCCAGGGGCTTGTAGACCTGGTCCAGCACAGCCTCTGATGTTCAGACTGTACTAGGGGAAGGAAGTGGGAGAAGGGGCCATGATTACTGTCCGTGGTTAGCCCAGAGCAGGACAGTGGCTTGTCTAGGGTATTTCTGGAAAGGCAGTCTCCTCCCAGCTGCTCACACAGAAAATTAAGTTTCCTAAACCATGAGATGTATGTATCTGCACCTGTCTGACAGACAGGCACACACCATATGGGGGTTTGATTCACCCTGTGGCTTGCTAGCCTCCACTGCTTATGTTTTCTAGGTTTTTTATGTGAGCAGCCAGACTGTGTGTGCTGAAATATGCCAGCAAGATTATTCAGTACCAAGGTCTTGTGAATACAGAATTATTTCTGATTTCTAAATTAGTGACTTAAAAACAGCAATTTCAGATATTATTGTCAGTGCAAAAATGATGATATCGCTGACTGGAATAAATACTGTATATTAACGTTTAATTTACTCCTGACATAATAGCTTTGTCTAAGATACATAAAAGTAATCCAGCTCTGTCTGCTAATATGAGGAAAATGCTTTCTCTGATTTTACCAGCTAGAATGTATATACAGAGAAACAAATGTGTGACTTTGGTTTCACCTTGATCATAACCAAATTATTTTTCTGTTCTCTTGGAAATGATTTCTCTTTGAAGAGTCAGAACTAAAGCAAATCTTTCCAAGCACAGAGACTTAAGAATAATGTGTGAGTATTCTACATGCACTTATGTGCATATTCTGGTCTGTATTTGGGATAAGGCACTGCACTGTGTTTTCAATGAAGTTGTGAAATACATGGTTCCTAAGAATACTGCAAAAATTGTCTGAGGGGGTTTTGGCTCTAAAGGTGTGTTTTATTTTTTCTATCTGCCAGTTGACAGAGGCTAGTAAGCTTAAAAGGTGATGCTGCATCTCACTGAATCCAGCTGTATAAATATTTTAACAACATCATAAATGTTTTTCCTAGTGCTGCAGCATGCACTGTCTTCAGCTTCTAAGCACCTAAGTATAATTCTTATTTCATCTGGGAGGGGAGGTAAGAGAAAGAGAGTGAACATGTCTAGTGCTGAAAGGAGGGTGAATGAGGCTCAGTTTGATAAGAAAACAAATGGTTATTTAGTAAGTGACCAGTTTAGCACTACAGCTAATTTTTCATTCCCTTGTTTAAGTTCCTCTGGGCTGCTTTTTTGGGATTCAGTGCTAAAACTGATTAACAGAGACTAGTGTTACTATTAGTATGCTTCATCCAGAATAATTTCTGCAAACAATGGTAATTCCTGTTGGAAAGAATCTGGTTCAGGGAGAGAATTTTCCTTTCAAAGTATGAAATTGCTGCTAGGAGCTCTTGATTTCCAACAACATTTTTAATCCAGACTTCATATACAATTCAGTCTGATTTAGAAACAAGGAGAAAATCTATTAAGATATTACCAAATCCTGTGTAACCTGTGCTATGGAAGAATTCTGCTCCAGCACAGAGCATGAGAAAAATGTTTATTTTGAGTCTGGATATCTTTATAGCCAAATGCAAAGGGCCACTAGTAGGGCTGCTGTACAAGACAGAAATAACATTTTATGTGATAATGTGGAGCTCTGTAAAAGCAAATCCTTGCATCTATCTTTGCATAATACTCAGTTTCCCATTCACTTGCTCCAGGAATGGTAACTGTGCCACCCCATGGCACAATCCTTCCCACTTCTGGGAAAGTCAGAGATGTCCACTGACAACATAAGCTCCACAAACCCTCAAGAGGTTTCTTTGGTTGCATTTTCTTCCTATACAAATTAATGCATTTCTGAAGTGGAATGTCTCTGATTTTCACTTTGTTAATCTGTACCAACCATAAACTATGCAAACCCATAAAATCTGGGCTTTTTCAGTATTCAAAGTATTTAAGGACATTCTATTGTATTACAAACTCGTAGAACTGAAGCCACACAGTTTTCATATTACAACCTATAGAGTACATTGAGGACACTGTCCCCCATATGACTGATATAATTACACTTTATGAATAGGAACCTTGTCTGGCTAGTTGTAGAACAGTTCTTAATTAATAAAACACACTTGTCTCCTTCTTTCACTGTAGAAAAGCAAAATTTTCTGATGCACTGTTGCAACATTGGTCTTTTAATACCATATGACTTGCGATAAATTATTGACTAACCTTTTCCTAAATAATATATCCTCATCAGTTAAAAAGGTTCAGTAAAGCATGGCAGGACCTTCTGCTGGTAGTTTGAATCCTACATGTGTGGTCCTGTACATTTAGAAAACAGAGCATTACTAGCATTGAATAAAATATTTCTGGAGCAATGAACATAGTCCTGTTGCAAAATATCTTGCAAGAGACTGAATCCACACCAGGAGCAGGGCATCCCACAACTAAGCTTTTGGCTTGCTGGGTTGTGAACGGGATAACCTTTTCTCCAGCCCTGACTTCAGCCATGTCCTGCTGCTCACCTGGATCAACCCCAGGTATGACCCATCACCTCATCCTGTCTAAGACTGCCAACAAGTCCTGACACTGCTGCCATGCAGACCCTGCTCTGAGCTGTGGGACTGTGCCCAGGTGCTTGAGGGCACTACCTGTGCTGTGCTCAACCTTACCCCTTCAGCTCATTCTCTCATACAGGAACAGCCCTGCTCTTGCTACTCCCTCATCCAGCTTGTACCAGATGACAGTTTGAACAGGAACAGCTTGTCTGTGTGAAAGCAAGGAGTTGAGAGAAGACCTACATGCTCTCTTGTTTTGAAGGTATTCAGTTTTATCTTAATGTCTGATGTTTGCATTGTACCAGAATGTATAAGACTAAAGTACAAGTTTCATATAACAAAGCCTGTTAACAGAGATACAGCTATTGACTACAATTACAGCTGTTTACAACATCTAGACTGTTTCTAGGAACCTCCTTCAGCCCCTTTATTCATACCTTCCCTTCCCTACTTCACTTTACTCCTGAAAATGCGTTCTGCTCTGAAATTTCTTAACTAACTGTCTGGGAAAAGATACACAATTATACAGGCAGTAGTTCAGCAAAATTATCTTCACTCTCAACCTTTTTTTCTTTTGATAACTAAGACCATTCTTCAGCTGTGATGATATAAAAAAAAAAGCCTTTTCTTGTCTGCTGGATTATTGCCGCTGAGGATGGACTGCTCCCAATCTAGGAAAGTTTTCCCTATTTTCATTCTGCAGTGTGTGATGTTGTCAAGAGAGCAGAAGCCCTTGAGGCTCAGCATGATGCCTTTCACTGTTGCTTTATCTGAATTGTGGTTGAACCAAACAGGATTCTTCTATCTCAGCTCCGTTACTGTTTAAGGGTGCCTGCTTAGTCTGCTATTACCTAAACAGTTTCTTTTTACTGTGTCTGATGGAGTTTTTGTAATACTCTTTGGCATGCGAAAATCTTTATCCCTTTTGGTCATTCCTGACAGACATTGTGAAACAGCTGAGCTTTTCCAATATCTCTTCTGTGTTTATATAGCATTCTCCTCCGCCTTGGAGAACCTTACCTACTCAGCTAACCTTATTTGTTCACATGCAAAACCCACTCTTGCCTGGCAGGTGTGCACATGATCACTGGATTCATGATAGCATCTTCTATATGGGTTGAGAAATCACTTAGGTACAGTGCAGCATCTCACTTTATTTAAGTTTCTCACTGTTTCCTAGAAGGTTATGCAAGTTTCAGCATAGCCTTTTCTTTACAGATTTGACATATTCTTCCTTCTGAACTTCATCAAGACCATTAAGGTGCTACATGCTATAGTGTCATATGTTGCACTGCAAGATCTACTTCACCTTTTTCTTACTATCCTAGTAATTATTCCCTAGCATCATGGCTCTGCTATTTTTAGCAAACTGTACAGATCCACTATAATTCCTGTTTTTCAGTTTGAGAATATCCTAGCGCTACCTTGAAATTAAATATATGGATTGATCCGTCCAGCTCTCTAGCACTTGGTGCCACTGTTTGCAAACATTCTAAACCTTCTTTTTCACAGGACTTTCTTATCAACTCACTGCATTTGGCCACTGGCCTCAGAACCTTTTATTTTTCTAAAACGCTAGCACTTGTTCCTACTCCTGCAGTAAAATTCTTCTGCTCTTCTCTGTGTCAGGGGTCACATTGCAGCTGCCTCCACAAATTGACTGGAATAAAATTTTTTCACTGATCTAACAGCAAAGTTGCAAAATGCAGCAGTAGAATTGCAGTCACCTTTTGAGAAAGATGAGATGTTTTAGAAGCATGTAATAATGAATTGACATATTACAGATGCTATGGATACATGAAATATTCAAGATCTATTGCATCAGTGTACTACAATTTTTATATGTGTTTCTGTGCATATACATGTGTTATACATGGGTGTTATCTGCTCCTCTAATTTATCCATAACTCTGATAGAGATAAATATAATACATATAGTTTGGAAGGGTAGGGGACATCCAACCAGAACAAAAACAACCAACCAACCAAACAAAAGAGATCTGGTTCCTACAGGTGCAATACACAGTGTTAGGAAAGCAAGAAATGACTGGAAGCTGTTTATTGCTCTGTCATCCATTTCATCTGTTTTTCTACTCTGAACTAACTGTGGTGTACACTAAAAACCTGGTCATCCCTGGGCAACTTTGACACTGTGCCTGAGAAGGAGCACAGCTTTTGATGCTGCACTCACTTGGACCTGCCAAGATAATTAGAATACAAGAAGCCTTGGAGGGGCTACTATTATTTCTAACCCTCTTTCTTCTACTTGATAGGGAGTAAATGCTTTCCTTCTAATCATGCTGGTCTTAATGATATCTGTACTGGACCTAGCACACCTAAACACTTAGTGTTTTTGTTCTGGTACTTGAGCTCTTGAAGCTTAGCCAGGCATTTGTGTTCTCCAGCAGGGATTGTGACCTTTTAACTTTTCCCCTGGGTAGTTTCGGTCACCCTTGCTTTGGAGTCTCTTCAGCATTTCTTTGAAATAATGCCTCCTGGAGATTGGTGTTACAAATCTCACAGCTGATCTTGACTCTGGAAAATCTCAAAAGCTAGCTTTATATTCTTCCAGAATGACTGGTGCTGTGTAGACTTACTAAGAAAAGAAATCTAAGGAGCAACATTAGAAAGGCAATGGCTGTAACGGGTGAGACCAAAAATGCATCCCGCCTTCTGTCCTGTCTCTGTCAATGGCCACAAGCAGGTGCCTAGGGAGGCAGATAAGAAGGGGCAAATATATTGCCATTAATTCCTGAAATACTCTTGCAGCACAGTGGACTACATGTGTGCATTAATCGTTACAGAGTTTCTTCTCCATGATAGCAGTCTTTTCATGTTAAAGCTAATGAAAATTGGGAGAAATTATCTAGGGCTGTGGTGATGCGTGAAAATAAACAGACTTGACAAAACCTGAAAATCTCTAGCAGATTTGACAAGTATGTTAGAAACTTCCTAGATGCAGTCTTGACCAGCTGTAGTGATAAATAATTTGTTGAGACCCATTTCTAGTTCCAAAGTAACAAAAGAAATACAAAAGGTATTACTCTAGCCTTTATTGATGGAATCTATCACCCAAACTTTCAGTTTCACATTTAAATCTGAGCTGAAGATTTCTAGAAGAAAAGTAGAGAAAAATAATCTTTGTCATTTTTTTTACGGTGAGATGGACTTTGTTTCTCTCTATTCATTACAGAGGGAGTCTGGAGTGATTTATACTTAGGCTGGGCACCTGCTGTTGGATGCTGATCAATTTTCCCTAAAAGACAGGTCATATCCAATCTATTCTCTCCTGTGTGACAGTACTTAAGTGTTTACCAGCAGTCTGATATTTAGAAAGTTATGTCTAGCCACATTGTCTCATTGACTTCCTAATCTGTCCTTTAAAATAGGTAGTAATGAACTTTATCTTCATATCATCACTGTTATACCCTTGTCCCCCAAACTGGCTACAAATACAGATTTAATTCTTGTTATAAGCACTTTCCTGTTTATGTAAGGTTGTTCTGTTTTCCTCAAAATAAGGTTTACAGGTAATCTGATTCTTCCCATGCTTCCTGCTGCTCTCTTTCAATATGTTGCTTCCTTTTCCTATTAATCATCACCTCTTTCTTGCTGTGAGTGCTAGTAAGCAGATTCATTCTACTTTGTTTCATGCATTTAGTGCATTTTATTACTTCACCAGACTTGTGCTTTATAAGACTGAATTGTGTATTTATAAGAACTATTTACAAAAGTGGTAGAATTACAGGAAGAATTCTAGCCCTTCAGACACAGGACTGTCTCCTCCTCCAGATCTCTTTCTTTCTTGCATTTGGTATTTCTTCACCCAAATTTCAAGAATGCTGCTCATGTCCAACATTAACAAGATGTTTGTGCATACACTTTGGTGGCTGGGATGCTGGGACTAACAAGATGAGGAACCTTACATCTTTTTTCTTTTTTTTTTCTTTCTTTTTTTTTTTTTTTTTTTTTTATTATTTTTTTTTAAAATTTTAAAATTAGTCTAATTCTGCAGCCAAAAAGTCTCTTGCTTCTTGAAGCATTTCTTGTTTGCAGAGTGCTTCATAAACATGTCTGCTGCCCATTTCATAAGCTGAGAAACTGAGTCAAGGAATTTAAATTATAGTCCCAGGCTGCAGTGCTACACCATGAATACTAGGATTAGAACATGGAAGTTCCATATTTTTTTTTTTTTTTTTTTTTTAATATATTTATTGAAACTTGTAAAATGAGACTAATGTCAAGAAGGGGTTGATTTAGCCGCAGCGGAATCATTTGCACTAGAATACGAAAACCTGAGGACGGTGACAGTTACTCAGGTACAAACAATTCAGTTTGTACTGAACTACACTATACTGTACTTGAAAAACTGAAAACTTTCCATAGCTCTATTTTGAGACAACTAGGACCTGAATAAGAAAATAAACATCAGTTGTTACTTTGCAGTAAGGCTTCACTGCTACCTGAGGACTATAAACACTTGGGAAGTTGCAATCACCTCACCTTAAGTGCTGTAAGTGGGGTATAATCATATTCTGTTCATATAGTTAAGAAAAAGGATGAAGAGAAAACTGATGATGGGGAAAGGAAAAGTCCTGGATCTGGGAAGGAACAACCCCAGCACCAGTACTTGAGGTTGACCATCGGGAAGGCATCTTAGCAGAAAAAGACCTGGCATCCTGGCATGAGCCAGCAATGCACTCTCATGGCAAATAAGGCAACTATTGGTTACTTGGGCTGAACTAGACAGCAGGCTGTCATCTGCTTGGCACTGGTGGGGTCACATCTGGAGTGCTAGGTCCAGGTCTCAGCTCTCCTGTACAAGGGAAACAAGGAGAGAGACCAGCAAAGGGCCATAAAGATGATTAAAGGACTGGAGCATCTCCCCTATGAGGAGAGGCTGGGAGAATAGTCAGCCTGGAGAAGAGAAGTCTTGGGGGGATCTTAGAGACGTGTATAAATAAACACATAAAGGGTGGATGCAAAGTGGGCAGAGCCAAGGTCTTTTCAATGGTGCTCAGTGACAGGACAAGAGGCAATGGATACAAACTGAAACACAGCAGGTTCCCTCTGAATGCCAGGAAACACTTTTTTACTGTGAGAGTGACTGGGCATGGGTTGTCCAGAGAGGCTGAGTAGTCTCCATCCCTGGAGATATTCTAAAGCTGTCTAGACATGTGCCTGGGAAACCTGCTATAGCTGATCTTGCTTTGAGCAGGAAGCACTGGACTAAGTAACCTCCAGATGTCCCTTCCAAACTGAGTTATTCTGTGGTTTGGTCATTCATACTGTTGCTACTTTTGTACCTTTTAGTTAAACTCCAACGTGAACTTATCCAAAACATAACTGTCTTTGAAAGACAGCATGTGGGAAGTCCTAATGCAATATCAACACGGATGCCAAGCCATCCTGCAATGCCAATCTAATGAATGGTAAAATATTTTCTGTTCTTAAAAAATAATAACATAAAATACTGGAAATAACAAGTTGGGTGTTTTTGTTTTTTTTAAAAATTGTTTTAAAATAGCTTATCTATCTTGCAATGATTATGTATTTTATTTTTGGTTTTCATGCAACACTTCTCTAGTGAATAATACATAAAACAGCCTGGGGACAAGAACTTGGACTGGGTCTTTCCCCCTCAAGAGGAGTAAGCTAATGTTTTGACCAAAGAGCTTGATGCCTTTTTGTTCTCTTTTTTTTTTTCCCCATTTGCTAGAGAAATTTTCCATGTAAAGAGCATATAATGATTTGAAACCCTGGAATCTGATATACAGATCAGCAACTCAGATGTTACAACAACTGGGAAAATGTTTTAATTATTACACTATTTGCAAAAGACAAGGACTTTATTTACCCAAATATCCTTTTCCAGCAGCCGACTTTTTAAAATGAATGAAGCACGGTCCACTGGGCATTTACCTAAATTCTGTACACTTCAGCTTCAATAAACCATGATGCTTAATCATGGTATCATCATAGAATGGTTTGAGTTGGAAGGGACCTTAAAGATCATCTAGTTCCAACCCTCCTGCATGGGCAGGGACACCTCCCACTAGACCAGGTTGCTCCAAGCACCATCCAACCTGGACTTGAACACTTTCCTGGGTGACCTGTTCCAGTGTCTCATCATCTTCACTCTAAAGAATTTTTTCCTAATCTCCAATGTTAATGTTCAGCTCTGATTTCCACTATTTTTTTTTACATGCTACTATGCTGTTTTTTAAAAGCTTTTTCTTGCCGAGATTAGAAGAAACACATTACATTGAAGTATAAAATGAACTTCAAAATATCCAAGCTTTTTATATAGTTTGTTTAATTTTATTTTTAGAATTGAAGGGTATAATATGAAAAAGAATTTCAGAAGAAAAAGCTGGAGATTTTACTTTTGAAAGTGTAAAACTGGCCAACATAAAATGTTCAGACTTGTGTTTTTTTACTGACATATTTTTTGTAAACAAAGCGATACACGAAAAACAGCAGTGTTGCAAATAAAAGTGTTGGGATGAAAAGATGTACTCAATTTCAGTCAACATTTATTTTTATTTCTTAATTTTTCTTTCATTCCTTTAAGTATTGAAATATATCTTACATAAAGAATTAAAAGGGGACAAAAAGAATGAGTGAATCATTGAGCGTGCCAAGTATTGGGAAACTGTCATTTAAGAAAATGCCGACAGCAATTTTTTCAGTGGAAAAATAGGGAAATTTAAGAAGCCCCACGTGCTAAAATTTCTATCAGAATACCTTTCACATGCTGCCCACAATTTCTGGTGTGTGGGCATTTGCTGCAAGTGCAGAAATCTTATCTCAGCAATTGCAGAATGAGTGGCATGTAGTGCAAAGGGGTCAGTCCATCCCAAATACCTCCTCAGCAGCTCTCCTAAGTCCCATTGAAACATCTCTATTGATCACAACCACATATGACAATAATGGACTTCATCTTCTGTGGTCTAAAAGCACTCATTCTTAATCTAATGCCCACGACAATCTCCTGAAAGTGAATGGGTCTGCTCCTGCTTGCTAAATTAAGCACATAACTCCACAAATTAGATCCCTAGTTAGCAGATCTCTAAAGCGGGTGTTTTTAGGTCAAATAAAACATTTTAAAGCAGAAAACAATTGGTGAATGCAAAACCTGCTTGTTTCAATATTTGACTTCCAGATCTTCCCCAGTTCTAGTCTGTGGCTTTGAATGGCAGTTGTGTTCATTGTCCCTGTGTACAAGATGGTGGTAGTACAAAGATGTTGCACTCCAAATGGTTGCAGAATTTTCTTGGACTCCATGTGATACAGCTTCTGCCTGACAGTAAAAGTGTGTAATCATTCTTAGCCTTTAGGTAGATGAGGAGTTCCCTGCCAGCTGTCTTGAAAAATAGCGAAAAAATATCTTTAAAGAGCAAGTGCTGTTAAATCAGTTCCGCCCGCAATTCCAGTCACCTTGTACACTTAGCACAGCCAAGTATTTTTTAACTCTCTGTCTCTACCTTTTTTCCTTTTAGTTATTGGATTCCAGAAAGAAAGCAAGACATTAATATCTTAGCTGGAACAACCAGGACTGAATATTATTGAGTTTTCTTATTAAATGTGGCATTTTCATTAAAATCCTTTCTTCCCCCTGAAAAATAATGATGCTGTATTACCTCTTCTGATACAAGTGTGTTGCAATGTGTGCCTGGGAGGTGATACAGTTTAGGAAAACAATTAAATATGATGGCTGGCCAAAAGCAATCTATACATTTGTTTCCTTGTTGGTACGTTATATTTTTAGCAACAAGTTCTGCACCTGAAGCATCAGTGCATGGCTTTCATTGTGACATAAGAGAGAGAAAGGCTGTTTTGTGTAAGCCCACCTAGAAGGACATGTGACTCTGTCAAGAACTATGGTAATTGGATGTCTGAATTAAATTCAGTGAAAATAAAAGCCACTTCAGCAGAAAGAACACAAAATAATCAAAGCAAAGTGAATGACAAACTGGCTTATAATGCAGAATTAGATACTGTATCCCTACAAATTTGTTGCCCATCTTGAAAACTGTGTGCTCTGTGCAGACACAAGATCTTTTTTTTTTTTTCAACCATAGACTCTTAGCTTCCCTTCTTCTCAGAAATGTCTCTATATTGCAGGAAAAATAAAAGGGAAAAAAATAATTTTCACTAAAATTAGTTTGATTTCCTTGTTTTTCCCTGGCCAGCATCACCACTGCTCCTTTTCATGAGAAAGAACCTACGTGGCCCTGGCGCCTATGTCAGTGAGTGATTCATGAGGAATCCCTGATGGGGGAAATGCTGAACAACGTGAGAGCTGGGGAGATGTTTCCAGTGTCCTACCTCTGACAGCTCTACGGAAGCTATGCAATTGTGAATTATGTTCATAGTCAATTATATTTGTAGAGTGAATGAGATATAGGTCCTTAATGCAGAGGCATGGACAGCCCTGTTGCCAAGAAAACCTGTGATGTGCATCCCTGTAGTGCAACTGTGCATATGGCCCAAAGTAGCAGACAGAGTGACTGCTCCAGAAATAGTCTAACAGTACCCTCCCAGATTTACCACAACAGTCACAGGATTTGGGCCAGCATGTATGTGGCCAGTTTGCATTGTGGACAAGACTAACTTGCATTTATCTGCAGTTAAATACACAGGCGTTAAGCTTCTGATTCTTCCAGTATTTGGGTATTTGCTTAATTTTGATCTTTTATCTGTGTAAGCTGCCCTGCTGGAAGCAATGAGATGACTCTTGTATCACAAGATGTTAACTCTGGCAGGGCTAGTGCCTAAGATGGGCCTTGTTCAGTAAGGCACTTAAGTCTGTATCTGCCTTTCCCCATTCAACAAGCCCCATTAATGGACTTCAAGGGTGAGTCTAAGTGCTTTCTTAAGCCTTGGAAATGCTTGCTTGTATAATTGGGGTCAATGAACAGAAACTGGGTTAGCAGCCATGTAATGAATGACATTTTCTCCATGTCAAGAACAGATGAAGTGTTTGAAAGCAAGGAAACGTATTAGAAATTCCTATTATATATGCAAAGCCCAAAAATGATACCTCAAAGAAATTGCACTCTGAAAAATAAACATTCTTTTTCCAGTGAAACCATTATATCTATTAGTTGGTCAGAGAAATAATAATGTAGTGCATTTTATGTGTGGATTTCAGTTGCAAAAAAAAATTAAAATTACTTCTACAGTCAGTGGCCAAACAATAACATCAATGAAGTGTGCAAATATGGTTCAACTTGTACAAGTTTCTGGATGAAAACCATTCACTAATTTTTACCCTATCCTTTGAATATGTCTGGACCATGAAGCTGCAGTATTCAACAAAGTAAAATTAATTAATGAGAAAAAACAAATTGCTCAGCTATAGACTCAATAATAAAATTAGTTTGATTTAATTCTGAAAAAAAATAAACAAAGTTTTCTTAAATTAATATTTCTAATTCCTAACTTGTTAGAATTAAAGTCTGGATTATCAGGTAGAGAAAACAGAGGAAACCTTTTCTCTCTAAATTCTGTGCCAATTACATCAGCAGTGATCTGCCAAAGGTAATGGTTAGCATAATATATAAAAACAGAACAATAACAACAACAAAAAAATAATTTTACTTTTCCATTACATTATTTTCTGTAATAAAAATTCAACACCTTGACAGGACTGCTACGAGTGTTTCCTATTCTAGCAAGACAGATTTTCCATAAAAATTACAAGTGATTTCTGAGTATCAAACCACAGTACTATATCAAGACTTGAGGGCAACCAAAGCTTTTGAAATACACTCAGTCTTTCTTCCGATGTTAAGGGAATATTGAGGTACAATTTATCCTTCACAGCTTGTTATTTCCTGGTTTGGGGCTTTTGATTTATTTATTTTTTTTTTCCCAGTATAAAGGACAAACTTGGAGAAAAAAGAAAAATCTCAGTTACAGGCACATACACACACACATACCACCACATTCTGTTCTTTTTTCCCTCTTCCATGAGTATGCGGCCCAGACTTTATTAATGTTATTGCCAAGAAGTTACTGATGTATTTTTCCTCCAAAAAGATGTAAGGGTATTGTGGATTTGACTTTCTCCTCTTCAGATACTACCATCTGTATTTTGACTCATCTACTTCCTTTCCAAAAACTTTCAGTATTTTACCCCCATCACTTTCATCTCCTCCAAAGATTTTCCTTTTTCTGTTTCTGAAACATTTTTTATTTTCAAATGCTACACTTCCCTATCAGCTACATTTTAAGAAACACCTTTATTCTGCATTTAGCCTTCCAATAATATCGTGTTGGCGTTCAGTTCTCCCACAGTTAAGCTCGTTCTTAAAACACAGATGTCTCTGCTCACCATCTTCCAGCCTTTCCCCCTTTCATATATAAAGCACTAAAATTTTTCTTTGTCTCTTACAGATGGACTTTTGTCACTATAAAGAAGGGAGACATTGTCCTCCACTTTCCAGGATGAGTGACGAAAAAGTTGGAAGTAAAAGAAAGGGGACAGAGTAAAACAAAAGCTTTAAAAGCTAACAGAAGTGATTTAAGTGTAGGAAGATGACCCCAGCCCCTCATCTCTGAGGCACTGTCTATGTCTGTTGCATATGACCAGGAACAATCTGTCCCTCAGCACATAGAGACATGAGTTACTGCTCTTCTGCAATAGAGGAATGAGTAACAGCTGCCAAACAGAAGGAAAATTTTTCCTTGGCTACAAGATTTCCCAGCAAGTTGATAATTTCTAAAAACTTAGTATCTTACTGAAATCCTGCAGAGCTGGAAATCCTAAATTTACTCCATAAGCATATTTATTCCAAAACCAAGAATAAATCCATGTTGTAAATGAAAACCTCACCATTCTGCAAATAACACAGCAATAAGTAATTTAGTTGCACTTTGAAGGGAAACCAGCTTTTTCAGTCTATTTTGAGACACTGGCATTTTCTTGTTGAAATTATTTGCCCCTTCAAAACCTACACTTTCAGAAAGATTCAACAGTTACAAAGGTTCACAATGATCTGAATAATCCTAATGTGAATGATTTGAACAAAAATACTCTGCTGATGCCTATAAAGCTCTTTGGAAACCTCAGCATGGCCTAGTTGCAATTTCAAGGAACAAATGCTGTGCAAGATTAAGACATCTAATTTCATGCCTCACACAGATGTCTGCTTGTGTGATAAATACGCACATTCCATTATATGGGTCAATAATGTTCTGCTGCAGTCAATGGAGATACAACCAATGGAGCCTAAGGAGGGATTCAGATGTCCAGACTATAGGTATTTACTTTTGGATGAAAATAACTTGATCCAACTCCATATTGCAGTCCATTCACAATACTGACAGTGTAGCAGTGTAGGACAGGACACAAGACACTTGTGCATAGAAGGCACCTAAATCCTTGCCAAGGGGATGGTAGGATTTCCCTAATGTAGGTGCTGATGCAACCTGAGTTGTGCTTCCTGGTGTGTGACTGCTGCTGCACAGATGGGTGGTCTTCTCAGAGGCCTGTGTCAGAGCTGCTGGGCCTGCAGGAGGAACCAGACACCCCCAGGAATTTCTAAGGCCATATGGTTTCATATAGATGGCTCAAGAGCCAGAAATCCTTTTAGAATTTGATTTGAAATCCCCCAATTTTCCACGCCTTTCACAAGACAAGAGTGAGACTAATTTAGTGGTTCAATTTGAGAAAGGACTGCAGATCACCTCACTTGGTGTGCCTTGGTTCACACTGCAGAGCAATCCCAGAAATTCTGCATGCACACCTTTTTGGGCAAAACAAACCAAATGTACTCTAGGAACCTCCCAATGACTTCCCACTGCTGCAGGCATTAAATTCATGGGATTTGACCATGAACCTTTCACAGTGTGCAAGTCAGGTCCTCAGCACCAACAGCTTTGCTCTCAAAAACCCTCCTACTGGGCTTCACTTGTGGCTAATGAAGCAGCAGTGCCAAATTAGCAATGAGCTTGTTTTGCAAGCCCTGGGTTTACAGACTGCATCCTTAGGAACCTGGACACAAAGTTCTGCATGGGATATTATAGTAGTGAGAACATTTAACTTGTATGGATGTCAGTATGGATTTTTAGACCAGACATCTTGTCTGATTAACCACCTGACATTCCAGTAGTTATTAAGTAGTGATAGCTCTAAGAAACACCTTAGGTGACTATAGGCTGGGTACTGGAGCATTGACATTTTAAGCATGTTGATCCCCAGTTAAAGGTGGACTTACTGGGCTAAGTACTAGAGCTGTAACTGAAAAATCTCACACAGTGAACAGGCTAACACAAAATGTTAGGCCATATCTAAAAAAGGCTTTATAGAAAAACTGCTTTATATCAGTCTGTCGTGATCCGCAACCTATTATATCTCCTTTTTGGAGTGTATTTAGCTTGTCAGGATCTGCTGAGAGGTCCGCACAGGGCAATCGCCTCTCACAGAGGAGCAGTAGCTTCAGCACTGAGTTTTCGAGTGAGTAACTTGCTTAGTACTTACTAATATTTCCAATTATCCAACCTTCTCTGTCAGGTCTTGAATATAAATTTGCATTTCCAGAAAATGCAATATATGTTATGCTATTTGCTATTCAGGCTACAGATCCATTCATGCTGTCTTTCTGAAGCTCTCTCACTGCAGGGAAGAATTCAGATTCACGGGCTCTAGCAAGTACAGTAAGAAGATGCTCATCAGGAAAGAAGAGATGAAGGTTTGGATCTGTTCTCTAATAGAAGTTATTCAATATTTCAGCCAGTGATTTTGAAACACGAAATGCACAAACAGAACTGAAATAGCATATTTTTCTCATAAAATGAATGTGTCAATCACAAGGCTGAAGGTTCAGGCTCCCTCCTTCATGCGCTTTAGCTCTTGAGTTCTTCACTGCAGAGTCTCTACTTCAAAAGTGTGGAGAGATTTTTGCTCTGAAGTATTTCTTCATAGCTTATTACCTAAGGCATCTTTATAGAAGCTGGAAGACCTTTGGTTTTGTTTTGTTTTGAATGCTGTTACAGGAAGAAAAGAACTGAATCTAGGTTATTTGTTTCCTATACAGGAAATCTAGCCACCAGACTGCCATTAAATTTAGTTTATATTACATTAGAGATTAAGCCCTTTAGGAATACAAATCACAGATTTTAGGTGAAAAAAGATCCTCAAGTAATAGAAGTAAATGACATAAATAGGGTTACTGGGCACTAAAGAATTTTTAAGTCGGTGATATGTCTAATGATGCCTTTGTGGTCAGATGAAACCAAATAATTTTAATTTATTTTATTTTATTTTTTTAAAGTCACAGTATGCACTTCTGTTGCTCAATACATGTTTTAAAAGGTCACAACGATTTGGTTCACAAGACCTAAGACTTAGTTCTTCACAGAATCACAGAATCATTCTAGTCAGAAAAGACCTTTAAGATCATCAGCTCCAACCATAACCCAACTCCACCAAGTTAAACCATGCTCCTTCCTTTCTTGTAGCCTTCCTTTATCACTACCTATATTTTTTCTGCTTGCCAAAATTTGTTGGCAAATCTGTGAGACTTCCATTCACTATTTTTAGTATGATGGTGTTCAATAGAAGGCATTTTTATTCATACAAATGGAAACCTTAACTTTTTGATCAGGTTGAAGCTTTTGCCTTTCAGTTGTTTTTATATCATACAGCACAGATTGATCTCTGCAGTGTTTCAGATGCTGAAAATGAATAAAAACTACTCCTGAATAAAACAGATGTTAAAATATTGCTGAAAGCTCTGGAGAAGAAACATCAGTTAACGTGGCTACGTTTCAATGAAGATGATGAAATAAAAATGTCTCATTTGCGGGATCATCTGACTCGTCAATTTTCTGCTTATCACTAGAAAAATTTCATTCATTGGCACACTTGATCACGGAGAATCTGAAGAAACCAATTTTCTGGGTTTTTTGAGTTCAATAGAAATTCTTTCAGTTGAATGAAGGACCAGAGCTTCTTATTTCAGATCTCTTTAAAACAAGAATCCCTTGATTCTTTCTGCCTCTTTCAAACTCATGTAGAACTGGACAAATTAACAAATTAATTTTTATGGTAATCAATGAAGTATAATAACTTTTAAAACATTGATTATTTCTTTTACATTTAGAATAGCTATGTTCCTACCTTCTAAAATATGAATAATAGTGTAGCCTACACTATAAAAAGACAGATGGTGTGACATAGACTACTTACCTTTCAGAAAACCTTTCTGATTTTACCTCTGAATTCATACTTATAACTAAGAAATTATATTCACCACCACACTTGGAACCCATATTCAGTATCCAGACTGTCTATGATGTCAGATGCTAACTGTGAAGAACCTGGTAAATAGGCTGAAATCCATAAGGTATGTTTTCATTTTCTCCTTGACTTGTTATTTTAAACTTACATCATTATTATTTTGACAGCAAGAAATAGAAATAAATTGTTCCACTGAAGAGCATAATAAATAGTTTTTATGCTATTTCTATGATCCTAACAAAGCTAAGGTAGTCTGTGCAGTGCAAGTGATGACTGTCATACTCCCATTGCCAAAAGCAAATCTGCTCTCAGTGATCGTAAAATCAGGGGGGTTGAAATGTCAGCAAAGCACCCTAATATTATTTTAAAGCATGGATTCATTTTTATATATTCTTCTGACCCCCTAGAAAACCTATTGATAACAGGAGAAAGAAGGAAATAGTAGGTAAGATAATGATGCTGCCATGGTTACTCTGAGAAGAGAAAGCTCACAAAAAAGAATTAACACCATTCAAAAGGGATAAAACCAATAGCATTCAACCTGAACATAGATTGTTTCTATAGATTTTTTAACAAAATTTTTACAAAGCTAGATTATCACCTTGACTGTTTCTGCCTAAAATTGCGGGTGAAACGAATGAATCAGAGTAAAGCTGTGGCCTAGTGGGAAATGTCCCTAGAGTATGAAGAAAGGTATATTAGTGTCTTCAGTGCCTTCACATAGGTTTATCATTGAAGAGAAACCTTTTCTAAACCCTGTGTAAAGGCAGTGCTGACATGCAGGCATCATCTAAGACACCCCATGATTTAGGCGAGGCTCTGGACCTTGGAGTTGTCTGAATGTTGTTGGGGATTACTGTACTTCAGACTGGGGAAGGCACAAGAACATTTGTGAAGATACTTCTTTAGCTGTAGGAGGAAAATTGCATAGGTAAAGGGACAGCATCAAACAATACACTAAGGCAGCCTTGTCTTCAGGGATAAGGCAAAGAGAATCAGAATTAAGACTCTCTAAAAGGACAAAACCAAGCATAACTCTCTCCCTCTTTCTACTTACGGGGTATTAGATTTGTAGAATTATTTTATTAACAGACTCAGGCAAGACAGGTAGGATCCCCTGGTTCTTTCACTGATACAGTTTGAACATTTGTGTATTTCTTGTTAATGAAACAATCCCACTACTTCTCAGGGAAGTCAGCACTTTGGAGTTAGATTAAGGCACATTTATACACTCTAACAAATAAGAATACATTAAATATTTCTGTGAAGAGACAGATAAACCTCTTCACCCTTTGAAAACCACAAATAAAGGCATTTTAGGGTAAGCAGCTCTTTAAGTAACACAGCTTTTGACTCATGCATCATTTCCATAGATGAGGTGCCTACATTACTGTTTGTTAAACTCAAGTAAGTTTCCTAGCAACCCAGTCGTTATCTCTGTGGCCCATAAAAACACACCAGCACTATATAAAAGTTGAGAGTCTTTGACAGCGTCATGGTTTTTGACCACTACAATTAATTAACAAACATCCTGGCAATCAGTCCATAGTCTTCTTCTTCAATAAGATAAGAATCAGTAAAATACTTTGCTCAATGCTCATGCATTTAATTTTCTGCTACATGATAAAATCAGATTCTGTGTATCTAGTATACTGTGCAGAGCATCCTAAAAAAAATTTAAAATTAATATCCACTTTTGCATGTCCACTGTGAAGGATAGCAAACACCACATCATGAATCATGAATCTCTTTCAGATTTATTTTAGGAGGTAATTAATGGCCTTAATAGAAAACCTTTCTAGAAAAAAAAACCTCTTCCACCTTTTTCCTGTGGGTTGATTGCTTGCTTTGCTTAGCTTGCTCATTTGCTTTTAAAGCAATTTGTCCAATTCTGCAGTGTTAGATAATAGCTAAAAATGTCAGCTAACTCAGGACTAGCAGCTAGCTCCAGGACTGAGCAGTAAATAATATAATTTGCAACTAAAATATTAAGATAATGAATTTATGTTGCTTGTGATTATGGCTAAATTATTAAAGGATAAAAGAGATCTCAGAAAAGCAAAACCCAAACAAACATGGACACGTGAAATAAGATTCACTAGTATTATTTCAAATTCTGTGCTGAAATATCTGTTCTATGGCAAGAGACTATCTCTTGAACAATCCCACACGGTGCCCTGTAGCCTGACAGTTCTCAAATCTATGGAATATATAAAAGAATAACAGTAACATCTAGAGAGCCTTTTCTTTTATAGTGGATTATTTGAGGTTCAGCAAGCATGTTCTTTAATATACCTATCTCTTCTCTACATCTGAAATTTCACAAATAGTCCAAAATACCAGGATTTTGCAGGAGCTGCTTGTCCTGCACATTAGAGATAGGTACAACCTAAGCTGAAAGAACATGTCACTGCAATTTACAGTAAAAAATTATATTCATTTCATGGAAGCCCACCACATTTTTCTTGTACATTTTTGGAAAAAAAATACTAATAAAAAAAAAGACAAAAACGAAAACAAAAGAGGTTTGGGGTTTTTTTCAGATATATATAGGAGACAGGAGAAAAGCAACTAATTCAAAACATCCTCTCTTCAAAAGCTATACTACTGCAGAAGGAAAATGAAAAAAAGAAATACAACCTAAACCCCCAAAGAACAGGAATTATATTGGTAACCTTCTCTTTACATAATCACCAGAACCTGTATTCACTTTTCCAGGAGTAACTCAGAAACTGGACAAGAGTGCAATTTGAAAGAAAGACATGACTGCAATTCCTCTGCTGTTTAACTCATCATTCCTTTTCTTCCAACCAGAAGGATGAAGCAATGCACCTTTGCAGACTCCTGACCTTTTCAAATGGCAATCTCCTTTTATTTAAGTATATGGACTTGGCCATCATTGAAGCATTTTTATTTTTTTGCAGGTTGCCTCTATCACCTACAGTGATACACTAAGGATTATTCTCTTACAAGGCACTCTAATATAGACATGTTTATTTTTTACTACAGTGGTCCCTATAATATGCAGGTAATACGATTACAAAACAAAACCTTAGACACCTCATATTTCCTTGTTAAGGTTATGAACTAATGTTATGGGAATTTATAGCTCCATTGCACATAGTTGTTTAAAAGAATGTAAAAGAAAGGAAGAAAAAAATCTAAGCACATATAACACTGACTTGTAGCTTGACACAAACTGGGAATACACTTTTTTACTAAATGACCTTGTTAAGTTTTGGGAGTCTGTTATTTCTTATCTGATTATTATTCTAAATATAATACTATATCTTCTATGACTCATGCAAAGTACCTCAGGGTAGTTCTATGGATTGTTGTTTGGTGGTGTTTGGTTTTTTTTGTTTTTTTTTTATGTACACTGCATAGGTCACACTTATCTATGAACAGAAACTATTTATGCTGCAACCTCTACACCTGCTGCTGTATTCTAGAAAGAGAATATTAATATATTACTTAGTTCTGTAATTGACACTGGTCCATAAACCAGTGAAAGTCCAAATCATGTTTTAGGATTCATGATTGGATGATAAAAAAAGACATTCTTCTCAAAGTTGTTTCACTGATACTGTTAGAGGTAATTTATTATGGTAATAATTCCTCTACTTCTTGCAAGACATTATGTAAAAGAAAAATATGAAAGCGAATGGAGATTTTTTTTCTGCAAGAAATGAAATTAGCAGCCATAGAGAAAGTTAACAGTGCTTACATGCTAAGAATCAAAAGACCTGCAGATACAAACTTTCCCTGAAGAGGCTGGAAATTAGGCCAAATCTATTATTCTTGACCAGCTTATAGATCTTGTTTGGGTCTTGTCCAGTCCAAACTGGCAAAGAACAACTACAAAGAACAACTACATGTTAAGAGGCCACTTGTGAAAAGTGAACTTCCTCATTACTAATTCAGGACCAAACTTAAAAAGTAAATTGAGAAGAATGTGTTTGTAGAAGGGAATGATAGGGAAAAAAAAAAAAAAAATTATCTAAAAATTGAGCAACTTTAGCCTGACCTCTTCATGGTCCAACAAAGTGTGAAAGCCTACACCTGAGGAAGGATAAACCCCAGGAACCTGTATATATGCTGGAGGGATGACCACATGGAAGGCATCTGTGAAGGACCAGGTATTTCCTTACACGAACATGAAATGTCCTTTGAGTCAGCCGACAAAACTGACTTAAAATGGCGTCTCCACGTGGCGCTGAACCCCCTCTGTGTGTGTGTGGGGGGGGGGCAGCTGCTGCAGGGGAGGAGCGGCGGCCGGAAGCAGGGGCGGGACTAGGTCCCTTCTGATTGGCTGAAAAGCCCGGAAATACAAAACCGGCCAATCGGGAGCGCCGAAAACCCCATAAAAGAGGCAGCGCGGCACGCCTCTCTCTCTCTCGTCCTCTCCTCGTGTTCGGGGCGGTGCTCTCCACACACTGCCTGCCGCCGCCATTTCCTGCCGCGTGCTGCCGCCCACTACCGCTGCTGGAAGCCGTGTGCTTGCCCACGCCGACCGCCGCCGCTTCCCTCTGTGGGGGGGGCGACCTGCGCTTGGAGCCCCGCCTGCAGCCGCTTCGCTACCCAGCTCGTCCTATCTGCGCCGCCGCGTGGTGAGACAATTCCAGCTACCCCAGCTTACAGGGGAAAGTATAATCCTGTCTTACCTGCACACAAATCGTGACCCTATATGGGAACTGCGTCGAGCATATCTCCCCTCTCCTTGCCTCACTTAAATAAGTAAATAAGGTGTGTAACTAAGGTGTACCCATATATATTTCATGTGTTGTAATCGCTCCTTTTGAACCTCCTGCCCCAAATTGCTTTGTTTTCTCCACAATAAGCCGTGCATTTCGTTGGAAATATTAGTAAGCACTGAGCAAGTTATTCACTCGAAAAAGTCAGGGCATAAGCCCCTGTCTCCTCTGTGGGAGGTGATACCCACGTGTGGATCTCTCAGCAAATCCTGATAAGTTAATACACTCCAAAAAGGGGATATAATAGGTCACGGATCGTGACAGCATCTTCGCAGATAAGGACCTGGGGATCATGGTGGACATCAAGTTGAATATGAGTCAGCAGAACACCCTTACACCAAAGACAACTGATGGTTTATTGGGCTGCATTTGACAGAACATTGCCCACAGGTTGAGGGAGATGATCATTCCTATCTGTTTGGCACTGGTGGAGCCATATGTGGAGCGCTGGATCCAGGTCTCAGGAGCTCCCCTGTAAAAGGCAGAAGTGAAAATACTGGAGAGAGTCCAGCAAAGAGCCATAAATATAATTAAGGACTGGAGCATCCCTCGTAAGGAGAGGCTGAGAGAACAGAGACTGGTCAGCCTGGCAAAGAGAAGGCTCTAGGATTTTTTCAATGTGTACAAAAAATACCTGCTGAGATGGTGCAAAGTGGGCAGAGCCAGGGTCTTTTCAGTGGTGCTCAGCGACAGGACAAGAGGCAATGGGCAGAAACTGAAACACAGCAGGTTCCCTCTGAACACCAGGAAACACTTTTTCACTGTGAGGGTGGCTGAATATGGGTTGTCCAGAAAGGCTGAGGAGCCTCCATCCCTGGAGATACTCTAAAGCTGTCTAGATGTGATCCTAGGGAACTGGCTGTAGGTGGACCCGCTTGAGGACCGGGGCGGGGCCAGTGTATCAGATAACCTTCATAGGTCCCTTCAACTAAAGCTGTTGTATGGTTCTGCAATTCTGTTCCATGTTCTCTTACAGACACTACATCCTATACCATTTCCTCACCTCTTATGAAAGGGCTGAAATGGTACTACCTTTTCAGAACATTACCAACTGCACAGTCACTACTCCTTGTGTTTCTAATTCCACACGATATCTTACAAAAAGAAGACCCAAACTTTCCAGGATTCAACGTTCCACTCTGCAGCTTGGCTCGCTGGTATTCTCTAATTTCTGATTGCCTTTCTCTCACTAATCTTAGTGCTGTGAATGTTTCTACGTCATCTAGCTTTGCAGGTAGAAGGATGTTTGAGACTAATAAGGGAATAGCATTTTTTTTGCATATGATTGGAAGCTGTCTGTGGAAGCTGAACAGACAAACTGAAAAAGAAAATTGCAGATCAAAGTAAAGAAGTTATTATGTGTAAAAGAGAAAATACAATGTTGCTAGGGATAAATGAAACATTTTTGTTTCCTTGAGTCCTTTTACACAATCTCAAAATATCCATGTGATACTATCAGAATGACCAGTATCCAAACACTGGCCAGGTTTTGGAAGTTACCCTGCCTCCTCTGCTCTGGGAAACTTGACACATGTTGTCCAACTTCCAGAAGACTGCTAGGGTTGTCATGCTGCAGAGTGACTCTCAGTGCCTTTCTGCAGTTCATGCAGAAGAGTTTTCTAGGAAGTAGGATAGCTAAACTATCTGAAAATACGAATAATGCATCTCAAATACTTCACATTTGTTAGCTCTATACATGGGTGACTGGGTCTTCCTCTAGGAGACAGGAGACATAGAGTGAAATATCTATAAATAAAGGAGAGGACAGAACAAGGAACCGAGATTTTCTGAGCGCTGCAATTAGGCTTCTGGGCAAAGCATTTCTTTCTTCACAATTTTGTGATTCAAACAGAAGCATTTAAGATAAAAGATGTGATTTATGTCAAAGTTTGTAAACATATGTGTCTAAACTGATTTTGATCACTAATACTCCTTCCTCACCTCACAAAAAGGTGTCAGAAGGTGTTAAGTACTGGCTGCAGAGCACTTTGAGATACATATACAAAAGCAGTTCTTGTAGCTACTACTGATTCAAAGGAAAGTATCTTGATGGTGTGTTTGATCCAGTCAAGTTGTAGCAGTGCTTTAAGTACCCCTGGGAGATTGTTTCTTATTGCATACAGTTTTACAGTAAGAAAAATATGGTTATAAAGAAAAATATGCCTAAATCCTTTTACTTACTTCCAGTCAGTCACTCCTGGTTACTTCTCTCTCAACTACCCTACCTGAGTCCTTTCTCATTTATCCTCTTAAAACACTTAGAGATAGTTAGCACATCATTCATAAATCATTATTTAGATGGGCACTCCATATCTAGCTCTTCTCCTTTTCCTCATAAATCAGGCCCTTCCAGATCCTCAATCATTTTTATTGCTCTTTCGTAACTGCTGATAGTACTCATAAATGAAACGTCTGTAATGGCACTAAGCAAGAAAAAAGGAACAAGAGACCAAGGCTGCAGTTAATAAAATAAAAATAAAACATAACATAATGAGCTTGGGCATGCTCTTTATTTGGGCAATCAAGTAGACATAAATAATAGCAAAGCAAGATAAATGTATCACCAGAAGCTAAAGTGAGACCTAAGCATACCTGCTGACATATTTCTAAGCTTTGTAAAAAGGGAAGTAGAAAAACATCTAATGTGAACATCTATTTCTGTTTTCCAAATCAATATTGGATATTCTGTACACGAGTGCTTGCTGGCATTCAAAACTTAAAATGTCTCAGAACAGGACTCTCATAAGCACAACATGTAAGAACAATATCTGTTGCCATAGGACAACTTTCTGAGCTCATTTATCTTAGCTCTGCTTGGAGATGGTTTCATGGGATCCTTTATAGTATTTAGGATACATCAAGCTTTAGAAAGAGTTACAGTTTTAATCAGAATCAATTGAAAGCTTAGCAGGGAAAGAATCACATTTTTAACAGTCCAATATTTACAATACTGCATCCTGATTGTTTTAGTTTAAAACAAGGGCACCTCCTTTTCCCATGTCAGGCCAATGACTGCTGGGACCCCAGAGTTTAAAGTTTAAATGGTGAGATGGAACTTTTAGTGAAACTACATACAGGGCTTTAAGATTTCTCATGAAGAGGCAGCTTTTTAACAAGACCTTTCTGAATTACTTGCCATACAAGAATCTGAAAACTTTATGGAAGTTCAATAAACTGGCTTTGGCCAGCGAGACACAGCTACTCAATCCCTCTTTGTGTGATGTGTGTAATAATACACACATGGCAAATTTCCACATGAATGTAAAGCAGGATGCATAGAGATTCATCTGGCAACATCTGTTTTTAGATTGTATTACTGTGCATTTGGAAAATAAAGAAAAATAGAGAATTAAAATTTATAAAAATAGTTGTTTTTTACAGGAAGCTCAGGAAGAAGGTTGAAAATAATAATTCTCTAAACATATCAAGTCATATCAACATAGTGATCAATGGCTTTATAGCCTTTCTTATTGAGCCATTATGCAGTTATCCTTAGAGTCTATTTTTAATTGCTTATAACTTGACTGGTTTACATCTGTTTTGCTGTTAAACAAAGCATAAGGTGTTAATCCTTAAGATTTGTTTTAAAGCTGAGAAAAATACGAAGTGTATCAAAGTCTTATATGTTTGCAAAAATATAGAACACTTAAAGTTCTAAATTTAATACTGAGAATAAAAAAAAACACATATATAAATAAACCAACAAAAACCAATTGGGATTCCTACCTTAAATAAATGTGTATCAAGCCAGATCACTGTTTGTCAGCAGATGAAAATTTGAACATATATAATTTTTCAAGCAGTGGAACATCACAGAAAGACAGGAAAGATCAAAACACTGTTTAAAAAAGTATTTTCACAATAACAAAATATCTACTTACTTACATTTGGAAGATATTGGAGAGCATTAGTAGTTACAGTTCTTAGGCTACCAATTCATGAAGGGGTTGCTTATTTTACAAAGAATCCATTCTCCCTGTATGCACACACTCTCTTCTCTACCTCAATGGTTCAGACAAAAGGAAAGAAAATGTCTAGAAGTCTTTCAGACTGAAATGTGCTTTTTATTTAACTGAAAAATGGTTCCAAAATAAGGCATTGTGATGCAAAAGTAACACAAACCAGTCCTCAGCAATTCAGTGAAAGATCCTTCAGACTTTTAGCCATCTTCTGACCTAACAGAGTTCTTTGCTAGTTTGAAGATGCTCCAAACTTGTCTGATGAAACATTTATAGTTGCAGTGCTCTAAGTTAAAATAGTAAAAGAAAATAATCTAAAATCTAAAGTATTAAAAGTTGAAGTTTTAATCATTACCTCTGATTAAGAAATTCTATTCATCAATCATTCTCTTTAAAATTTTGTGAATAAAGAAGGTATGCCTGTGCACTGCAATGAAATATAGGCATCTGATTAGGATAGTTCAGACTGCTTAAAATAAATCATAGTCTTGGCACCCAGAAATCTTGGATTATTGGTGGGAATCAGCTGTACTGTAACCATAAGAAATACAGTAGATACGTGTGTTTTGTCTCTGCACATCTGAAGGGCTTTTGTAATGGAATATCCCTTATCCCTGAGGAAAAACAGTTTCTGTTAGGGGAAGTACATCAGTTTCCTACAGTATCTCTCATTTGGGGGAAGGGAGGGCTGAGTAAGCTTCCTGTCAGTCTTGTACATTTACTTGACTTCATATATGTTACATTTATTCTCTGTATATTATGCCTTACAAATGACTACACCAAGATTTAAAAAGGGGCAGCTGAATATCTGATGATTTAATTCACATCACAGGTGGCATTTTCTGAGATTTTTGGTCCATCCTTACTCACTATGAAAAAATAAGAAGACATGCACAGTGAGGAACAAGTGAAATGTGGAGATGAATACCAAATTGTGCAGTGATGTTGACAAGAATACTTTGGCTGCTCTGATGCTGGAATATAGTTCAATGAACTGGTAAGGAGGGAGAGACGTTCTGTAATAAAAAAGAGGAAGAATATATTCACCTTGAAAACATCACACCATTTTGCAGCTTTTTATGAAAATCAGCCTACGGCTGTTGGTCAGAAGGCAAAAGTTATTGTGGTGGTTGTGGTGGTAGTGGTGAGATCACATTATTCTTCTTGGCTTGGATAGTGAGTAATTCACTGCTGGATATCTATATGGTGAGGTCAGAGGTACAGGAAAAATGCAGGTCAAATGTATGGTAACTGAGACTCAGCAGGACACTGACTGGACTAACTAATGCTAAGAGTAATAGCTAACTCAGGAAGGACAGGTAGAGAGAACAAGAGGAAGCATCAAATTGTATGTTAATTATGCCTAACAGGTGTATTGATATTTAGAATTTAGCAAGATCCTTCTCTTTAAAACAGCTGGATGATTTAAAGGAAGCAAAGAAAACAGATGTTTCTTTTGTTGAAGGTCTCAGAACCATGAGGTCAATAGAAAGTTTTGTTTTTTTCACTTTTTTTCTCACACGCTTGTAAAAGTAGCAAATACCATATTAAGAGTCTTAAAAGCATAATCTTCTCTAAGACATGTGAGACAGTCTTTTCCTCATCCCAGCAATGGCAATGACTCAGCTGGAGCATTTCAGAAAGTTGCTCTGGGCACCAGTCCCCCAAGAACTTTGGGCTGGCAGAGATGACCATAGCAAACAAGAGATGAAAAGCTGCAGTCATGAAAATCTGAGGAAACAGTTCAAGATTTTCATCAACCTAAAAGGAAATCTAAAGGGGGACATGGTAATAATTGCTCCTCAGCAACTGGTCTATTACCACTATATTAGAATAGGACAAAAGCAGCAGGTATAGATGAGTTTCCTCCAATATCATAAAATGTCTTTTAATTTTGAAGCTAACCTATGCAGTCATGATCTGGCAGTACCATTCAATGACTGTAAAACATTGGACAGTTAAGACTAGGCTACACATGTATCTGTCAGTAGTTTAATGTGTAAAATTCATCTTTATTTTCTGAGTCTCTTCCAATCTGTTTGATATGACAATGTGTATAGCAATAAACAAAAACATTCAGGACGTGGTCTCTAGTCCAGAGGACAGCTGAAAATGTGTAGCTTGTACACACATTGCTAAACTTGCTTACTACACATTTCTTATTCTATAGCTGCATTTAAAAGGCATCTTGACAGTCCTCTTTTCCAAACGGTATTTGTCACTTGTCTGGACAATGACTGGTTGGCATAGGCTAAAAAATATGTCAGGGACCCAGCTAAACAATGCAGGGATATGAACCTGAGCCAGTGACCCAGTTCCTGTCTGCATACTGTTAGGTCTGGTAATATATATGTAGCCTGCATACCAGGACCAGGATAAATTAACTCTCTGGATAAATAATATATAAAAGAAATTCAGTGAAAAATACAATTCACAAAAAAATGCAATCTCTGGTTTTACAAATTCATTGATGGATTCTGAATGAGATTTTACTAGTCAGGATACAGATTTTGGAAAGATTAGAGATCTGAAAACATCAATAACAATAAAAAGACAAATAGAAAAATTGAATTATTTTCTAATAAATGAAACAGGTCACTAAAGAAAATATGACAAAATGGAAAAAAATATTATGCTGCTATATAAATACACAATTCATAGAAATCTCACATACTGTGTACACACTTCAGGCCACTTATCTCAGACATGAGGTTACAATACTATTCACAGTACACATTAAGGGACAAGGATGGCTGGTAGGATGAAACAACTTTCTGCAGCTCAGGAAGTGTCTAGTACACTAATTCACCGAGGCAGGAAGGGATATCAGTAAGAGACCACCCTTCTCTTTTCCTCTGTATTATAGTTTTTTCAACTGAATAAGTTGAACTCTTTTAGTCAGTTCTTGCAAGCTCTCCGAACCTCTAATCATCCCAGGAGCCTCTGTTTACATCTGCTGCTTTCGAATACTTGGTTCTTCAGTGCAGCCACTGGGCCTATGCCCTGTCTTTTGCATGAATATTCAGCCATGACTTCTAAAAAAGTTTCAATACCTCCCAAGTTCTGGTGGAAATACCTTACCTGACATAACCTTGGGCTGCATCGGTCTTTTTTATGATCCCATTACATTCACATTAATAGTCATTCCATGGTCAAATAATGAAAGCTAGTAAATCAAGGAGAGCAGAAGATGCTTTATGACTTTGAAAATCAAACTATTTTCATTTAGGCACATGTTAAAGAGTCTGTCAATCAGTTATCAATTTAAAAAGGACAAGGCCCCTCAAACCCCCAAACCACTAATAAAAAAAAAAATAAATAAAGAAAAAAAGAACAGTTTTGAAATGTGAATAATTGGAAAAAGACACAAACAGCAAAGGACAAATCCCCTTAAAAGTATGTTTACTCTTTTGTTTTCTTTATTCCTCCCTTGACTAGTGTTCCTATCAATTGTATTTGTGTTTTAATGTAAACAATCACTATCATTCTGAGATACTAGATTCTATATTTAATTTTTTTTTTTGAGAATTTTTGGCATCAGAGGAGTAATTGCAGATTTATGCTGTTTTAAATGAGAACAGAATTTAGTTTACTACATTTTTTACATACTCCACTGGCTGGGTACTGAGAATGTCTTACTGCATTGGTTGGATTTTTTCCCCATAAGAAGTAGACATGATAATTTGAATTTGGCAGTTAAACACCTGGTCACTAAATATTTAAAATTCTGAAAAGAAATTACTCTCAATAAGCTATGGAGATACTTACTTAGAGTCAATCGGCATATAACAAGGTATGAACAATGTTGATTTAAATGACCTCAGAGGCTGGAAGACACTGTCAAAAATTTGAATTGTATCCAAAATAAGAGTCTGTTTTCCCTGTAATCTGCTGAATGCAGAATGCATTAGTATCTCAGCACTGCACAGCTGTGTTTTTCTATCGAAGGAATATAATGCCTGCTTTCAGATTTGGAAACAAAAATTGTTCCTAACTAAGTTACCTTTATCTGCATTCAAGCTGCTGCTTATTTATTTTTAAGTAACTGAATTCTGCCAACATTTTATCCTGAATGAAACACACAGTTTAAAAAGAGTTAGATGTTCCATGTCAGCTTTCTGCTATGGAAACAAAGTACCTACTTAAGATGGAATGTTACCTTTTTTCTTTTTTTCTCATGACTAATCAACCAAAGCTGCTTTGTGATCTTATCTATGGCCTCAGAATTGTTCCTACCTATTGTCTGATACAGTCTTATAGGGCAATCATAACATAAACCCACACTCCACCCTTTAATTGTCCTGGTGCAATATCTCCAGCTCCATGCTTCTTCAAGGGCAGGATCCTCTCATAAAGGGGAGACTTTCCTCTTGGTGAGAAGGTGTCCATCACTTTCCCCTCCATACTTTGCTTGTGAAAACAGTATGCTTGAGATCCGGAAGATCTGGAGAGCTCAGTAAGACTATATTAAGGACAGGGTTGCTCAAATGACATATTAATGATATATCTAGAATCAGGAATAAATGGTGCTTGAACTACTCCATGACTTCAGAGGTGAAGCGTTTGTGATTTTTTTGTGAAGAGTCTTTTGTTCCTTTTTCCTTTTCTGGTGTCACAGTGAGGAGATCTACCTTGCTGAATTCGACACATTGTGAGAGTTCTGTTCAGCAGCCTAGCATAAAAGTGGCTGCTCTTTGCTGGAGAAAAGTTCAGTGAAGTCAGATGTAGAAAAAATATCAAAGCCTGATGAAGGTGATCTTCAATACAATTTCCCTA
>NW_009953496.1:2645679-2659799 GCF_000747805.2 Chaetura pelagica | reverse complement strand
AGGTATGATCCATGGTATCTATACAAAGTACAATATGCTCTAGCAGTAGACTCACACTACTCCAGACCTCTATTGTCTACAGAGGGGCCTCAGGCTACTATAATAATTTTTTTTTCCCAAGGTATTGTCTTATTTTGAAGTAAAAAACCAATTTCTCTTTTTAGTTATACTCCACTATAACACAGAGAAATTGTACTTACATAGTTAGAAATAATAAAAAGTCCAGAAGTATGTGCTTAAGTCTCTCTTTACTCAGGAATTTCATAGAACTGAAGCATATGCTTGAAGATTAATTACTCTTTATCTTCAATGTTTTACTGAAAAAATTTTGTCAGCCTGAATTCAGGTTTGTGCATGAAAGAAATCACATATAAGTGATATATTAGAAGAAGGTAGATCATTAAATAATATAAAGAAATCATTACGGTTCCACTGTCTTCATTGCAGCAAAGAATCTAGCCCCTGAACCAAGATATGTTGTTCATTCTGTTCTTTCCTCTACCTAATGATAAAAGCACTAGCTTTTAAAAGAGTCGTGATTAATTAATTTGTATTTTCTCATTTTTTAGTGTTTACACTTACTGTTCTAATCAAGTCAAATTTTTATTTCATATCTTCATCTTTTTTGAGCATATTTCAGCAAAGTACATATGCGATCTGAATACCATATGTCAAATATGACTTCTTTTACACTGTTCTATTAAGGCAAAGAAACCTTATTTAACAGTATTTTATCAGTTTTGTAGAGGTCAAATCCAGTTCTGTTCACAAGAGATTTGTGGTTTATTAACTGAAGCTTTTTTATAAAGTGAATTAGTTAAACTCCATTGTGTATGTATAACTCAGTTTAAATCTGGTTTATTTAGTTTAGCTTAAATATATTTCAATTTATGCTAAATTGAAAAATGCCTCATTTAAACTGCAATAAAAGTAGCTGCACAACTTCATTTGCTGGTTTAGTTAAATTAGTTAGATATATTACATTTGGTGGAACCAAGATACCAGTATCACAAATGCAAGGCTGAAATTTTAAGCTCACATGTAGCCTGGCAAGTTTATTGATTTTTGCAGCAGATATCTGCTGGTATTGCTAATTATCTTGCTACTTGGAGCAGTAACTAACAAAGCCCACTTCTGAAAAGGGCTACTGTGCAACTGCACTGTGCAAGTGAGTGAGATCTAACAGCATACTACAAGGATCTTCCAAACACTTCATACCAAGAACACATTAAAATATGGGATTGGAACAATACTCAAATGATCAAGGTGTTTTAAAGGCAAAATGAGCTTTATGCAGATTCTTCTTATGCAGACTGGGAATTGGTTTGGGAAAAAAGTATCTTTGTTTCCTGATTAATTTTCTAATGGTGTGCCCCCCTGTGCCGCTGGGGGGAAGGAGGTAGAGAAACTGGGAACAAAGTGATTTGGGCCCAGGAAGAAGGGAGGGGTGGGGTAACATACGCAAGCCCTGCTCTTTGTGTTGTCTGTGTCCTGTGTGTGTTTGATTAGTGTGAAATTAAGTTATTTTTTTTCCCCAAGTTGAGTCTGTTTTGCCTGGGACCTTAATCGGTGAAGAATCCTCCTTGTCCTTTGTCTTGACCTCATCATCATCATCACCTCTTTGTCCTCCTCATCCCAGAATGTGTGTGTGGGGGGGAGTTGAGTGAGCGGCCACAGGGCTGTTCCTTTTGTTGTCCTGTTGTCCCAAACCACAACATGGTGTCAGTGACCTCCCATTGAGAAAGGCAGACATTACTAGTCCTCCTCTGAGAATTCTTTAAAGTCATGGCTGCATAAAACCAAGTCCAGGTGAAGAGAATTTACTACTCACATGACCTGTTCTCACTTAAACTGCATATTTAAACAGACTGTAGGCTTGCCACAAGTATAAGTGAGGATTTAGCTGGGCTAAAGACCTGAAAGAAAGTCACTTGATGCACAAATACAAGGCTGTGAACTCAGCCTCAGGCCCCCATGAATCTGCCACCATCTCTCCCTCAGGACAGGAATAGTTCTTTGACAGCAAAAATTAATTCAAACACATGGAAGCACCATATTATTACTCTAATATATTTGCATTGATATCAACTTGTTCAATGTCTTCAGATGGCAGAATGAAAATGCATCAAATTGTAGCCTTAACAGGCAGAATAAACAAGCATTTACAGAAGTCATGTTAATTAGGACTGTTCTTTATATTGTTTTTCCCAAGCAAGTGAAGTCTCTACAAATTGCCAAATACCTATAGCTATTATGTTTTCAACTCTTGCAGCCTCGTAATTCAGATGTCATTCAAAACAAATCTGTGGCAGGACTCAATATATTTTTTTGCTTTGCTTGTACCTTCAGTTTTGTGTGTTTGAAAACAGGCGTTTCATAGCATAAAACTTTTCATCACAATCAAAATGTCAGAAAGCACAAGTTCTCTATTTAATATTTCATCTATACGCACCTTCATTCATCTGAATATGGTTATTAACCCTTTCACAAATAATTTCTTCACCCATTTAAGTTATAAACTATAGTTTAAGCACTATTATACTTTCCTTTTGTACTGCATATGGTTAAACAACTATAGAATGTCTCATAATATGCAGTGATTTGCACATATCTGCATACATTCATATGCATAAATGCACATAGCACAGAAGGTAAAACTCAAAGCATGTAAGTTAAGAAACTGAAATTCTCTTCAAAGGCTGAGGTAGCTTTGAAGGTAACTCATCGAGCTATGAGGTAAATGAAGTGCCACATAAATGTATATCCTTACTTCCTTCTTAAAAAGAAGAAACGCCACTTGCAATGAGTTTGCAATTAATACACTACCTTGTTAGCACATAAGGTCTAAAATAAGCAAATGATTATTTTTTTGGTTTTCATCTACTTTTTGATCCCTGTTTTCAGAAGGGGGGAATCTGGTATTTGGAAATTCCATTTGCTTGCATTTTCATATCAAAATAGGGATCTTCACATGAAAGTCAGAGGAACCTTTTTTTTTTTTTTTTTTAATATGTCCTTTTTAAGTTTTTCAAAGAATTCTTTTCAGAAAAGGCAAGCACCTCATCAGCTCTCATGCACACAAATCTTCAAATGCTGTCTTTGAAGAACTGCATTTAAAAGTATGTTCAGTCATATACGAGGCATGAGAAGCTGAAAAAGTCTTTGAATCTGAACTAGAGCTCATAATAATCTGGTTAAAATTATCTCCAACACCACCTGTCATTATTAATGTAGGAAGAGAGGTGGAAAAATACCTTCAGCTCAGCTACATTATTGTAAATAAGGTCCATCTGCTTTTCACTGTTCTGTTGTATAATAATAGCAGCTGTATTTATGAAGGATTTAGGATTTAGCCTGTAGTAGGTGAATGTGTAAATGCTTTTATTAAAAATGCATTTCTTTGAGGGTGTTCTATCATCTTCACAAACTTTATACTTAATTTTCAATGTGGAATCCTCAGTCTTTCATACATTCTATTCTATTGTTAGGCAATTATTTACATTCTTATTTTATATATATATGGTCATACCTATAGAAATTACTCTGTTCAGAATTTTCAGTTAAATAGCACAGCTGTCCAGAATCTGATTCAAGGCATAATAGCCAAAACAGCCATTTTATAATAGTCATAGTAAAATATTTATTATCCACAGAGTAATATTCAATTTCTTGAAGAGAAAGTAAGAACATTTGTTTTAAAAAAAAAAAAAAAAAAAAAAGTCAGTAAAAGATATCCTTACAAAATTGCAATTTGTGTCCAGACCAGAAGAACAGAAATAATATACTATATGGGAAGTGAAATGCAAAAACCTGACAACAAAGGCCAAAAAGGGAGTGTAGGAAGTTGTTCGCAAATCCATTAAACTCAGAAAAGAACCTTTTCCCCCTACATTTATTAGAAGAGTTAATTTAGCAAAACAAGTCTTCAGTGCCTATAGAAGACCAATGTGTTGCATGAACACTCAAAGAAAGAGAAGATCACAGCAGAAAAACTATAGTAATTACTTCTAATGATGCTCACTACAAGGGTAATTATTTATTTATTTTCCTCTTGGGAGACTAAAATGTCTGCTGGAGAGTGAGTACAATAGGTTTTAGAATAAAGTGATAAAGTAAATCAGTATATAAGAAACTGAATAGAAATAAATCACCTGAACTGAACTGCACTCACTGAAGAATGAATGCATGCAGTATGTGCAAAAAGTCTGACACTTTAATACTTTTCCTAATTTCTATAATGAAAAATGTTCAGGACGATCAGAACTGAAACAGAGAAGTGAAACAGAGTTGCAAGATAGTGCAATGCTGAACAACTGAGCAACAAAATAACAGATGAAATTCACTGTTGACCAAACATGAAGGTAAAAACTTGAGAGAGAGTTTTGCAAATCTCAGCTCACTACTCAGAGGTACTTAAAAGACAATTAAATTCTAGGAAGTATTTGAAGGAGACAGAGAACAAACCAAAAATAACTCAATGCCACTTTAAAGCAACGGTGCAGCCTTACTATGGATAATGTGTACAGTTCTATTGTCCTGATCTTCAAATATATGAAGCTGAAAGAAGAACTTGAAAAGATGCAGAAAATGGGATAAGGCTGATCAAACTTGTGGAATGTCTTCCAAAAGAGCAGAAGCTATAACTGTAGAGGGGCGAAGTTGACAGCCTGGAGAAGACAGGGCTCTAAACTTATATGCAATGACAGATAGGAAGCTCAAATTTGGAAGCTAAAAAATGCTCTCCTCTTTCAGTCCTCTCCCACTTAAGCTATTGCAAGATATCACATGCACTGGTATGAGCTTTGTGACAGTGGTTGGGGTGGGTTTACTAATAATAGGCATTTTTCTCAAAGTCCAGAAATAACTGTCTCAGATTATAGCAAATATTCATATTTCTGTGAAACAAATTTCATTTTTTTTCCCCCCACTAAGTGTATTGGCACTGTTCTTTCATTTAGCATGCACAAAGAATTTTCCAGCTAAACTTATATAGCAGTGCAGATCCTAAAGAATTTTAGTTGTAATTATTAAGACATAAATTTGTAAAATTCCATTCTATGATCTGGGATCCTTACAGGATTCAAATTTAAAATTACAAGGGGCTTTTTCCTCTGTACTAGGGAATACTTCATAGTGTCATCCCTTGCAGCAAGTGAATTAACTTCTTGGAAGGATCAAAGAACTGAAAAAGAAATTGTCAGGAGTCTAAATGAAAAGGGATGTGAAGTAGTAAAGTTGAAGATAGCTCACAGCTTATGTCACGTTCTAAAAGTAGTCATACCTACACTTATCCAGTGAGGATCAATTCCAGACAGGCGAGCCCAGCAATACAAATAGCATGTGACTTTGAACCTCATTACCTATGCTACAGATAACTAAACATAGGAAACACAGACATGCAGAGACTGGAAAGCTATCTTGTAGGAAATGGGATGTTAAACAGGTAGGGTAATGTCCCAACACCTTTAATTTCACCTTAAGGTTAATTGGTAGTTGTTGGAAAATACACAGCACAGCCAAAATATATGCTTGACATTCTATCTCACTGAGAAGGTTAAGAATCTAGTTTACGTTATTCGCTGCTACCATGTGGATAACTCATTGCGGTAATGAGTTTCTTAAATGATAAAGCTAGGTCAGCTCGTGAGGAAGGAATGCAGAGGACTCAACTGCCTGATCGGGCTTTCTTTGGCCATTCTTCACCTTGAAGATCTTGTGAAAACCAACAACATTTTGTGACTAGGGGAACTACTCTAAAGGGATAACATTCATCAGTATTTTGTTTTTAACTAACAATTTAAACTTCATTACATTCAAGTACATCAGATTTAAACTAGGAATATGCAATAGCCAGTCTGCTTTGGCTTTATGCACAAGATATGCTCTTGCCTTAGAAGGATCGATGTTTTTCTGCTATACTTAAAAGTTTTGTGTAAGGATGGGTAAAGTGAACTGGAATAACAATATTTTAAAGAGTAAAAGAGAAAAAATTCTCAGTGACCTACAAAATACTAGGAAGAGCTTTCTTAACCACGACTTAATAAATGGTAAATAATCATATTTAATTAAATGAACTTACATGAGAGAATGTGATGTTACTGACAATTGATTCTATGAAGAGTGAGAGCTCACTGAAATCATATACTACTGTTAGCTGATGTAATTTGAAACAAAAACTCCTTCCATCCAAAGTCCTGAACAATTATTAACAGGCTGCCCAGGGAGGTGGTGGAGGCACCATCCTTGGAGGTGTTAAAAAAATGGGTCGATGTGCCGTTTTGAGAAATGATTTAATGGTTAGGAGTTGTAGGGTGGATGGTTGGATTTGATGATTTTCAAGGCCTTTCCCAACCTTGAAGATTCTGTGATTCTGTGATTGCTGACTTATAAATTCACATTGCAAACCCATAACATGTTCTTCATATTCTAATGGTTCAACAAATATCTCCTGAAAGTTTCAAGTCTCATCTTCAGTGTTGTTAAAAAACTACTAAGAGAGGATAAAGTATATGCAGAGACAGCTGAGTTTTCATCTGAAAAAGAAGGTTATCTTGTAAAATCACTAGGTATTTCTCAACTGATTTTTGAAAGTTTTTCAGTACAAGCAGGACAGCAACACAGCAGATAAGTTTAGTTTTTTTGATTCTGTCAGGCTGATGATGCTTTGTAAAACAGTGCTACTATAGATCATATTTCAAAGCTGTTTCACATAAATTAGAAGGTTTTTTGCTTCACTTTAACAGATTTTTGAGGGATAAGGAACAAAAACTATATACTGTTTTATAACTGACTGGAAAAACAAAAAGGATTCTGACCCATGCTGGAGAAGTTAGTGGAGGACTGTCTCCCATGGGAAGGACCCCATGCTGGAGTAGGGGAAGAGTGTGAAGACTCCCCCTCTTGAAGGGGAATGAACAGCAGGGACAATATGTGATGAACTGACCATAAGCCCCATTCCCCATCCCTCTGCACTGCTGGGGGTAGGAGACAGAGAAAATAATGAGTGAAGTTGAAACCTGGAAAGGGGGCCGGGGTGTGGGGAAGATGTTTTTAAGATTTGTTTTTATTTCTCATTATTCTACATTTATTTGATTGATAATTAAATTAATTTTTTTGCCCAAGTCAAGACTGTTTTGCCCGTGACGGTAATTCATGAGTGATTACTCCCTGTCCTTATCTCAACTCATGAGCTTTTTGTTGTATTTTCTCACCCCTGTCCAGCTGAGGAGGGAAGTGACAGAGCAGCTTTGGTGGACACCTGGCATCCCATCAGGGGAAGAAACATACACAATGGATACTTCTTCCCATGAGCCATCTAAGATAACTCAGTTGAAGCAAAAAAAAGAAGAAAACAGTTCCTTACTTCAGAGTCCTACTGTGTTACAAATGACAAACAACTTTTTATTATGCCCGTCTCCACCATGGTTTCTGTGAAGGTTTCAATTCACATGAATACTAACAGACTTTAATCAATGCAGTGAAGATAGCAGATCCAATGATGCCGTCTGTGGTTTCATATCATCACTCCACTAGCTGTTTTTCTTTTCTGACAGGCTTCAGTCACTTCATTTTCTCACATTTCTGGCTCAGCAGTTCAGAATGAAGCTGGGCTGATGTTGCTGTAGGAATCGTTCAAGGTTTTCTCTATAAATTTCTTCTGCTGATACTCTGCAGGCTTCATATTTATAAGCATCAATGGTTATTTTTCTGCCTGCTTTTCTGAAGTCATAGTATTAATACACAGGATTTTTCTTTTGAGGCTTCAAGGCAAGCATATTCAACTGACTGCTACACAGTAAATATAACATCAATTTACACTGGATTTGCAGGTGTTTACAATTTAAACTACCAGGAAGGTCCTTCTTAGAACACTGAAAACTTTATATGGTAATTAAAATTCCTACTGTTCCCCTTTAATAGGTCATTTTTCAATATCATATCAAAGTCCTAAAGGCCCAACTGACTGCTACACAGTAAATATAACATCAATTTACACTGGATTTTCAGGTGTTTACAATTTAAACTACCAGGAAGGTCCTTCTTAGAACACTGAAAACTTTATATGGTAATTAAAATTCCTACTGTTCCCCTTTAATAGGTCATTTTTCAATATCATATCAAAGTCCTAAAGGCCTTTTTTTTTTTTTTTTTTTTTTTTTTAGCATATTAAGAACACACAAACACATCTCAATAATTCCTCATTCTTTTAGGATAACCCAGCAGATTTCAAATAAATGGCAAAGCCAGAATTCTCTAGTTGTCAGAAATCAGCATTTGGCCTAGCTATGGAAATGAAGCATAATATATTTAATTAGCATGCTGTAATGATTGCTATACTAATAGGTTTTGTTTTCTTGTCATATTTTATTACAGTTAAGTAATTATTGTACATTTCAACAAAATGAGCTCTCCAAACGGAAGCATTGGTGTGACAGATCTTTCATAGAGGAGTACACATGATATTTGGAAAAGATGCATTTTGTTCTGGCACTATGTACGTTTTCTCCAGCTAAAGCCCCTTAATATCCTAATCATATTTTACACTAAACACTTCTAGTTCTGTGTACAGGAATTAATATGTTATTATTGTGTGTTTTTAGAAGGAAAATAAGATTGAATTATACAGATGCATCTATACATACTGGTGATATTCAGGTGACAAACAGCAGAGATAAGTGTGTAAGTTCCATCTGCCTTTGAGTTCATGTATTGATTTCTTTTATAGCACCCACCATACTAAGTGTGAATTATACATGCAGCTTCGAACACTCCACCTGCACTCTGCCCACTGCGCCATTTCTTCCAAGATTACTTGTAATATATCACACCTCTACAGTGTAAAATGTTTACCATTTTTATTTCTAAAACCTATCTTCTAAGGATGTGCTTGTTTCTTCACTGAAAAGTTACAGTCATTTAAGAGGCAACACAGAAAGCAAGAACAGGGAACATCAGTTGCAGACGTTGCATGCTCAAATTTAGCATTGAGAAAACACACCTTGTGTGTTTTTCTACCTTCACTTTGTAGATGGTACTTACCAAGTCTACACTGTAATTATAAAATACCCAAATCACTTCAGTGCATTTATTCTCACTACATACTAGGACAGGGAGATGATCCGGTATTATGATGTGTTCCAGGACTAAAAATTGATCCAGAAAATAAAGTAAATACTCATTGAATTCAATGGCCAACATTCCTGTGCATCATACATATCACAGAAGCTTATCTGTAAAGTGTCAACATTAATTGCAATGCCTTGTTTGAGCCAACTTACTTTGTTCAGTAATAAACTCAGTTTTAAAGCTAAGTAAACTCATTCTTATGCAGAGATATGAACTTGAGTTTTTGAGTTTTAGGGATCCAGACTTGACTCTTTAGTGTTCCTAAATGTCTCCATTCCAGCAAATAGCATTTGGCAGTTAGTCATTTATTCATATGTGATGCTACAGGGAAAGAATTGATGCCATAAGGATGCAGGGGATCATTGCATCCACCTCCTGTCAACATCTTTCCCAAATGGCAAGGACACTTTGCTTTTATAGTTCCTGGCTGCAAAGATAAGTCAGTTGGCAGAAATGCAGCCATTATAAAAGGGAACTAGTTCAGGCAGGGCAGGGAAGCATAAAAGAAAATGCTTTATCTTTTAGTGGGTAGAGATTTAATTCCCCATTAATACTCCAGCTATTTGCAATGGCAATTTGGGATCTCACAGTGGCATCTGTGGCCAAATGTCAGTGCTTAAACCATGTGTACTCTGAAGTTCTTCTAACAGTCTGTCATTAAATATAACATGACAGAAGATAAGCCGTGCCAATATGATATGAAGACTTACAGAAAAAACTTCTACCTTAAAAAAGCCTTGGAAAACATTTTGGTGGTTGAATATGCAGTTTTGCTTTGAGCTTTCAGCTCCCAGAGAGTAAAAGCAAACACTCTCGAGCCATACAACACCCAACTGTAAGAGCATCTGGTGTCTTTTTTTATGACATAGACCAGTTCTGGAAGCTTCAGAGGAGCTTTCTTTGCTGGTGCATTCTTACAGCTTTCCCCAGTTAACAGCTTACAGACTATCTGCTCTTGTGCATCAGCCTCTGACTCACTGCTGTGAAACTTGGGAACGGTAGAAGAATGCACAGCATTTGTAAGCTCTGGGTCAGGCATCTGCTCTCCCATGGGGCAGGAGTAACAAGAAAACTGTCAGTGACTTGACAGTCTGTCATCCTTTGTATTCCCTAATTCACTGGGCTAGATGCCCTTCAGATTTAGGCATTGATCTTACATCCTACACTTCCCAACCCCTTCCCCATGCAAATGCAGTTCAACATCAGAAAACCAGGAGGGAGTCCCACTGAAGTTTTTTTGTTGTTTTTTTTTTCATGTCAGGGATTTATGGCACAGAGGCTTCAGATGTGATTTTATTAAAAATATCAAATATCATAGAATTACACTACTATGAAACCTGAAAGGGGACAAAAGAGTCAATTATTACACATACATATTTTTTTAAAGTGATTTAATCTAAAAAATTACTAGTCTTTCAATATAAACTGCTTTACTCACCTCAAATCTTAGCTCTTATTCTGACTTTCATTCATCATCTTAAAGTGTATATACTTTCCCTTTAAAATGCCATAAACAAAAAAAAATAAATTAATTTCCTATGGACAACTATGTTGTGGTTAATATTGAGATGAAACAGCTGAGAGAACTTTCAAAGTATTTGCAGTATTAAAATGGTTACTCAACAGGAAAAAGCTACTTTGCCAATTTTAACAGCAAAACAGCTGCTCTAGAAAGATATATCAGGTCTTTTAATGTGAGAAAAAAATACACCTGTAAATTACAATTATCTAATTATTTTGCATCAGAATTGTCACAGACACATAACTATGGCAAGTTTTTGCTTCTGAAAGTAAATGAGAACATACAGACTGGCAACCAGCAGAGGTCTGCTTTCTACTCAGACCACTTGTTAAAATATCTACCTGTATCATAATTTATTTACAAACCAGCATAACTACTTATATATCACATATACTATATAAAACGAAAAATAACTTGGCAAGTTCATCTGATTTTATAAAGACATAAGTTAAGTTCCATAAATTCTTGAATTAAATTTTAAACATTAATAGTTGCAGCTGTGACAAATTTTATGAACAGTGAATTAGTAAAGAAACAAACAATTATTTTACCTGCTAGACAAAAGCAGTATTACTCTGCAGGTAAATTATCATAGAATGCTTTTCTTGCATTTGGGAGTTCTGAAACATGAATTTTCATATAAAACATTTTTTTTCTTTTATGTTGCTTTAGTCTTATGTAACAGGCAGAGCTTCTGAATCAGTTTCCACTGCCAGAATTCAACAATTCAGGTAGACAGTTTACTTCTTCAGGATCAAATGCCATTGAAGAATTGTCTATATTTTTTAATAAAAGTATTTTGGTTGATTTCTTCCCTTTATCCCCAAGGAGTAGCCCTGGAAAAAAGGTTTAGTTAAATTTGGCTCAGCTAATTGGAATTTCACCTGAAATCCGATGCAGCTAAAATTCAATTAATTAAGTTAGTTAATCCATACGGTGCTGTTCAACCAATCAAATGTTAATATATACGCTAGAAATCACATCGAGGTTGTTTCATAATTGTGCTTTTTTAAAGATGTTGTTACCAGTATACAGGGAAGCACTGCTGACTTATTTAGTATTTTGTTACTTTCTGTGGAGAATATTCCCTTTCCTGTAGCCTGTTAGGAAAAAATCAGTCTGATTCATATTACTGAGGTATCTGAGTTGGTGATTGCAGGTATCAGAAATCTATTGGGAAAGTTAAACTATGTGCAAGGAGAAATATAGGTCTAAAACCATGGGAAACAATGTTTTGTTAAAAATAGTATCTTAAGAACAATGCAGAAGAGCATTACTAGTTGTTTGCTTGTAGTGCGCAATTGCCCATTCAGAAAAATAGAATTTACACATAGCAAACACTGTTATAAGAAAGCCCAATACACTAAGATGAATTCAATTATTTTTTTCTATAAGGTAAAAGGATGAGAAATATTTCTTTTTAAAAAACCTTATATTATGAGAACTGAATAATACTGAAGCCTGGCTAAGTTTTATTTGTCCACCCGAAGCAGCGCAGGCAAACAATGCCAGTTACTCAGGTTCTTTTACTTCCAAATTGAATCCTAGATTTGAATCAAATGTGTACCTACTGCATACTACACTTTTGAAGCATCGAGTGTTGTCTAGGAGACCTAACAACATTCATTTTTCCTTTCACCACACAAGAAATTAGTCAGAGCCAGTATGCTTGACATGCTGAAAGATCACAGATATGCCCCTTGTGACTCTTTTAGGGAAGTTGCTATATAAATAGATTGTGTTGTTACTGCACTGAATCGACTGTTTAAATTCTCCATTTCTCACAGGTAAAAACCAGTGCATTTCAAGATACAGATCTTATATCTCAAGTGAACGAGTAAAATTCTTCATTCTATACATTTCCTCAGATACTCTACAATTTTGCATTCATGTGCTTTGAGGCAGATTATTCCCTTCTCATTTCATCAGTTTACAAAACAGTAAGTTCTGACACATATTATTTTATTATTGAAAAAATATGTGGTTACATTCCCCATATCTGTATCTATTCTTACTTTTCTTAAGGATCAAGTGTATGTTTCTGATGCTGAACAAGTGTACTTGTTGAAAGAGGTTGAAAGAGGTGATGCTGGTGTAATGGAAATGGATTGTGAGGGAGAACAGCATCTGGAAGTGAATACTATGTTCAAAATCTAGAGGAAATTATAGCTTCTCAATGTTTTCTTTAAGAACAAAAAGCCATACGAGTGCAAATGCTTCAGTTCTGTTCTGGTCACTCATTGTGTTTGAAAGAAATTTTTTAAAATCATATAATTTGAACAGAAAAAAAACTTATCCTGAGATTAAATACTGCTCTTGCTTAAGCACTCACTATGAAAAAAGGATGGAATTTGTATTGTTTTTCATGCATGTTATCACTATCTACAGGTATCCTTAATAACAAATTCAGTAAGCAAGTCCTGCATACCATGAAGTCACTTTAATTTTCCCAGAAAAGAGTAATTACTCTATTTCAAGCAATACAAAGGTAATAATTTATCTACATCTATTGTCATATTCTGAGTGACATAATTGTCCTTCAGATTAGTCCAATCTACACATATCACAGGCTAGGACAGAAGTTTAGTTTTATTTCTGAAATAGAGCCATTCCTTCCTGCTTCACTCTAACACTGATCTAGAAAAACAACACTTGACAACATTTTCAAACACAGAAATTCCATACATAAAAGGAACAAAACCTATATTTGTTCATTTTCCCATGTTTTCTCTTGTTTCCATGAAACAACTGCACAAATGACAAGCACACATGTGCCAGAGATTCCTCTTTTCCTGCCAACTTTTTTTGCATTTGTCAGTGCTGGGTCACAGAGATTGCAAAAAAAAAAATTAATAAAATTTTCTATAGTAGATAGTCAGTGAAAGTTAAATGCAGCTGATAAGGAAGAATGTCCTCTGAGACCAAAAAATACTGTGAAGTCAGTTGAGGTGTTTGTGCATGAGCTGCAGTTTTGTCACACTTTCAGCACCGGTGGAACAGGATTTTGATTATGTCAGAACAGAGAAAAAAGCTTGAATGGGGTTACAGTTTTTCCAGAAATACAGTCTGAGTGCTCGGCAGACTAGGTCACAAAATTTAAGATGGTGTTAACTTTTATTTATTCTCTCTCAACATCTTAGCAGTCACAGCACTCGCTAACAAAAATCTTATTAATGAATGTAAGTATCGTAATGCATATTTTTTTGCTTTCCGCATATCTAATGCAATACACTTTGAGATATGTTCTGACTGAAGTGCCCTCTCTGCTAACTGAATTGCCTTGAATGCTTTACTTGGGGAGGAATGAAATGTATGATAGCTACTGATGCAGAATTTATAATTCTGATTTCTTAAAATGAGATCCTCATACTGTTTATCACTGAGCTTGGAAATGACCCGAGGAAAATCACTTTTGGGGATAGAAGGAATAAAGTGATTGCCCATGCTGTCTCAGTCTTGATACCCTGCTGAA
>NW_009953496.1:2607590-2645565 GCF_000747805.2 Chaetura pelagica | reverse complement strand
GCTGAACACAGACTGAGAATTGCCAATTAGGATTAATTGTGAAAAATTATGTTTTCTCTATTAAAGATAATGGGGGACTACAGGTAATAACCCTAAACCACTCTTCTAATTGTTGTTAAAACCTCAGGTTAGATTTAAATGACCATACACGTCACATGCCAGTGCTCCATCTACTATACAATTATTACACTATTCACATTTACATACACAATTAATTTTGGCACAGTGTAAAACATTAGTTGCATAAGTATGGCTAACTAGACTTCGTGCTGCATGTTTAGTTCTCGTCGGATTATAAGTATTCTGAATCTGTGTGAAGAAAGACAGAGAAGCAGGGAATGTTTTTGCATTTTTTTATGTCCTCCTTTTATTGCCTTCAACCAGTCCTTCTAGCAGACAGTATTCTGAAACGTAGAGAATTTTGAAATCATCCAAGTGTGAAGTGCACAGTCATAGTGTTGATATTATTTATATACTTCCTTCCACGTGAGAGAAAAATCCAGTCAAGAGAGAGCCATCATTGCTGTTGGACTGATCAAGCATGGACATGATAAAAAATCCCTCAAAACCCTTCTAATAAGAACAATAATTTTCACTAGGCAAGCATGTTCATTAAATTTATTCCTTGGCTATTTCTCCAAATTTTTAACTGAAACCAGGGTTTCTAAAATAGATATTTCCAGTCCTTTTCTCAGGAAACAAAACATTCCTCTGTGAATTTTAGTAAACAGATTGTTTATGTCAAAATTTTCCATAGAGATAAAAGTTATACTACAACCAGCTGTACTCAATGGCTTTAGAAACATGTCACAAGAACTGAAATATGTAGGAGCCAAACTTTAGAGACCCTTTCTAACTCTAAATGTAAGAGTTCTACTGTCAACATAACAGGATCTTATTTCAATGAATACACTAATATAGAGGGAATTTGCAAAATCAGAATAACACTCCTATATAGAGAAACTGAGTTTGCATTCGTCGTGATATCACAACTTTAACTGGGTTGCCTATGTGTGCACTGAGTGCAGAATATGATTGGGATTGAGAGATGAGTGTATCAAAGATTTATATATTTCTGCCAACAGTTGTTTTCTGTTTCACTCCAAATTCAATAGATATGAAACAGTCTGATAGTACTAGATGAAAATTCAGATAATTTAACTCAATTAGCTGCTATGTGAGTGTCCTGGTTTGAGCCAGGATGAAGCCAATTTTTCTTTTTACTGATTTTTTTTTCCTTCAGTAAGCTTTCTTGTAACTAGCAACAGTGTGTTCTGCTAGGCTGATAAGACAGTGGAATGTTTTTCTAACTACTGAGGCTTCAAGGCTGCACCTGCACTCTGCCGGCTCAGACACTATGGGGAGATCTGTGACCCCCCCGTAGGAGGCTGAGTTAGATGGACAGCAAAATTGGCCAAAGATATTCCATTCCATATATCTACGTAAGCTCAGAGGAAGGTCAGAGATCACAGAAGACAACTTCCTTCCTTCTTCTTCTCCCCTTCTCTTCCGTCCATGGCCGGCGTCCGGGGAGGACTCTGTTCATCCATCACCGTCGACCCTTAGGCTCGAGACCTCCTGACCCCCATAACTCTGTGCTTTCTCCAGCAGCAGCTTCGGGATTCCTCGGGACTCTTCCCAGTTCAGGGAAGTGCTGTGGGAGTTGCTGGGGTGGGGGGAGGCGAGAGGGTTTTTTTTTTGCCCATACCTGAATCTATCTGTATATAATTGTATATACTTTCTTGTATGATTCATTAGTGTTTTAATTAAAGCTGTGTAGTTTAGTTTTCAATCCAGCCAAGTCTCTCTCTTTTTCTCTCTCTCCTTCCCTACCTGGGTGGGAGATAGAGGGGATTGAGAGCATTGTTGTCGGACCTGAGTCAAACGGTGACAGTGAGCCAGAGAATAATGCTGAGCAACTAGGCCACCTACTTTGATAGCTTAAATCACACAAAGAGTAAAAAACCCAAATCCTCAGTCTTTAACACAGGCCAGTAACATGTGCTTTTGGTTTGGTTTTTTTCTTATATAATGGACAGGACAAGATGGATGCAGGTCCTAAAAAAACAGGAGTAAATTGTGACATTAACTGAACATTTAATACTGATTTTTTTGCACTCCTAATGCAATCAGAAAAATAAAATTACAACTGCTACAAGCAAAGTATATTCAACAAGCACAGTTTATCTTCCCCAAAATTGCCCTGTCAAGTATTAGTAGTCAAGTTTTATCCTTTACTGAGGAAAGTGTAATGAATTAAGAAAAGTGATATGTCTAGAATAATAAGCATAAAGAAAAAGAATTAATTACTTATAGTAAGAAATACCTATGATTTTTTAAAAAGTGGGATAATACAAGATAGAAAAGCAAAGCAAAAGAATAAAGTAGTAAAGGTAGTAAAGCATAGTACAGCCAGCATGAAAATGGAAATAGAAAAGGAAAAGATACATCATGAAGAAACGACAGAGGTTTAGGATAAAGACCTAGATCCTCAACTGCAAAGCCAGTTGGCAAATATCAGTAGAAATTGCACAGAATTAACTCATTGAAAATAAGAGTTACTCTTCCTTACTCATTTTTTTCAAAATGTAGGATAACAAAGTCTAAACAGAACATGAAGGGATCATCAAAAGCTCAGAGTAATGTGGAGGAATTTCACAAAATGTTATAACACAGCCAGAAATGTACCAAGGCAAAGAAAAAGATGCTAAGATTTTGGAAACATTTTCTATTGTGAAATGCTCATTTAATATGATAAAAATGTTCCATGAGAACGTCAACATATTCAGGGAAGTTTGCTTTAGGCACAAATAATATTTTTATTTGTTTTGAGATTAAGTTTTGTATTGTAAATTATTAACACAAAATTAAAAAGTTGAAATAGGAAGCAAAATGTTCAGCTGAAAAATAACACATTTAAAATACTCTATTTCCAGTGAAACCCCCCCAATTAATAATTTAGTATTTATGAAAGAACTTAAATTCCATGTCCTTCACAGCTCTGGTAATATATGCTATGCATAGACAAAACTTCTAAAAGAACCCATGCCTCTATTGTTAAAGATCAAAAGCTTTTTAAAAATAGTTACAAGAAAGAACAGTTATAAGTGTTTCAGGAAAGCTCATCAGCACACATGATATCATATATTTATATATATAATAATATGTCCAAGCAAGTACAGAGGTACTATGCTATTGTTGAAATCAATTTGGTTAGCACAGCCTAAACATGATTCTCAAAAGAATAGTTTTATTAGGATTAAAGAACTACTTCTAGATTCAAGCGGGCAGGAAATAAGTCACAAATACCAAGTCAGTGAAGAACTAGATGTCGTCGCTATCATTTTGTGGAAAAGGGAGACCTTCAATGTCTTTATTCTTAAATGCATACTTTAGAGAAAAGAAAAAGAAAAAGCATTTGGTGTGCATCAATGCTCTTTGTATATATCTGTATGTTTAGATGAAGAAGTGTTGCACAATAGCAATTTTTCCAGATTGTTGGAACTGGGTTGTTGCAAATTCTGTGACAATCAAATCATTAGTTCCTGTTGCCAAAAGAACTGACTGATTCCCATTTACGAAAGAACACTGACATGAGTTTTGTCTTTTGTCAGATTTTTCTCAACATCTTGCAGAGAAGGACAGCTCGTTGCAAATTCACCAACTGAAATGTTTGCCACTGGCAACCATCAATTTGAAGAAATCCAGAAATTTCATACAAGCCTGCCAATTTCCACTGAGGCTTTTGTAGATAAGGAGGAAAACAGCTCCTCAGATCCCTTGATCTTCTTGTGGGCATCTGAGACTGTCAGCCCACAATGCATTACAGGGCTATACCTTCACTCTCTCAAGTCTAAATAATCTTGAATTCCACGGTGTATAACAGGCTGTGCTCAAAGGATCAAAAGAGAAAATTGCAGCCAAAACACTTTCTAGTATGGTTGGAGATTTAGGGCTGGCTTTCCCAAGACAGGAAGAAAACTGGAAAATGAATGCTACTGTGCAAAATGAAGGTCCTGTGGTCTGATTCTCTCCCTGACTCTGTGAGAAGCCTAGAAAGGATGCAGTTCATTTAGGAAGCATAACAAATCAAAGGTATATCAGGTGTTACAAGAACTTTTTGAAGAACATTTCAGAAAGGATAAATATCTCTAACTTGTGATTTTTATGACAGTCAGTAATAGTTAAGCAAGATGGGAGTGGAAACTGAGAAAAATACTTTCCTATCACCCCCAGCAGAGGTGGGCACCTTTTTAGAGAAGTGGAAAAGAGGATAAATTTAGGAATGATATCGATACAAATGAGAAATTAAAGTGACATTAAATTTTGTAAAACTTCATAAATCTACTATTTGTAGCTCCTGGTTCATAGCTGAGGCTACAAGAAACAAAAGTCAATTAAAAATGTTTGTGACATGCAAAAGTAACATACTCCAGACCAATAAACCCAACTCAAGGTATAATTAAAGGTTAGAAAATGCAAGATTTTTCCAGGACCATCTGCCAATTGAGAAACCTCCTGCCTTTTATGTTTTTTCCTTTCCATTTCCCTTTCTCATTTTCCCCCTTCCTCCCCTTTCCTCCTATTTTTTCAATTTTCCTCTTTTTCCTCATCCCCTTCTCCATTTATTTTCCATTTCTTGACTTGCCTTTAGGCCATAATATTCACTCACAGAGATATAGGATGTTTCAGGTTGTGAAAGATCATTTGATGTTCTGAAAAAATGCAGTTCTTCCAGTTCATACTCAATGCTTCAGTTACTGCAGAGAGCAGGGAACTTTTGCAGTGATAAGGATCATAGAGCACTGGTGTCCTAGTTTGTTATTTCTTCTTATGATCAGCTATGTGAAGAAAAAGAAGACAAAACCTGAAGTGATGCAGGGATTCCTGTGAGTTCCTGCTCTGTACATAGATAATTTTGAGTCTCTGTCATAACAACACTATCTCCTGCATTTAAATAAATCAAGAAAAACAGGAGTGCAAAAACATGTGGCAATAGATGTTAGGATTTCTCAGACTAGATTAGTATGTATTTCACTATGTACTGTGAGACTTCAACATGACAGATGACAAAAACAATCACATGAGGACCCTATGTCTGCAGTCATCATGCACTTTCCTTACTCCGTCTACACTGACTGATCCATTTATGAAACCTTTTTGATTTTCATCAGTCTGCATCTCTAGCTCCTGGAGACAGAAATATGAATCAGAAAATACTTCTTTTGTATTTATTATTCCTAGATGAAAAATGGTCCATGAAATGACAGGCCTGTTAATCTGATCTGACTTTGAAATTTTTTTCTCTATTTTAGAATGTGTATTTACTGAGATTCTCCAAGATTAAGAGAAAAAGATTAAAGATAGAGCAGGTACACAGCTTTCAATCATTAAAGCAAATGAAAGCAGACCAGTTTTTGGGGAAAAAAAAAAGTAAAAAATAAATAAATAAATAAATAAAGTACCTATTAGCAATGATGGGAAAGGCTCTAGCATGTGGGGAAAAAAAAAACCTAAAGAATATTTTTGAAATATATTTGCTTTCTAGGCAAAACAATAGAACAAAAAAGTTATCACTGTTTTCAGGCAAGAAATCATTATTTTAACATGAGGAATACATGTGTTAGCTCTACTTTTACATAATTGTGGAAAGGTTTAAGGTCATTCTAAATCTTGGAGTCTTCAATTGCAAGACAAAAAATATCTGTCTCAAAACAAATCTGACATCATTAACACTTGTTGTGCTAGGTCAGTCATAGCTGCAACGCCTGGATATCCTCGTCATGGTCTTCACAGATTCTAAAACAAAAATAATAAATTAAGTTTCCTGTGGAAACTCAGGAACACAATCACATATGAAGACAGCCCATGGTTGTTTTGGGGATATAATGTTTTTATTTATACATTTATTTATTATCTAGGAAAAGAACTGTACAACTATGAGGAATGATTTACAGACCAGAATAGATAAGATTCTCTCAAATAGGTGACCTAGGGAATTCTGGGAAACGATATAAATGATATTTCATGTTGGTGGTTTTTGTTTGACTTGTATTTGTATTTGTTGTTGTGTTTTTCAGGATGTTTTGGTTTGGTTTGTTTTTTTGTTTGGTTTTGTTTGTTTCATTTTGGTTTTTGTTTGCTTTGTTTTCATTTTAATGGAAGTAATATTTGATAACAAGCTGAATTCTTGTTTTGTGAACTCTCCAAATCTTTATTTCTGAGTGGATGGGTGATGGAAGAACTTTCTGTAACAGAACAGATATTTAAAAAATTTTTTTTTCTCAGCTACAGACACAAGAAAGGGTTGGAGAATATCTATTTCTGTACATATTTATGGGATAGAGAGCTAGCTCTGGTGACTGATTCAGGTATACTAGTGTTTGACTCAGAACTTATACTTGCACACTGAATTAGGTATATCAATGTAAGGGAGAACATCACAGCCTTGTTTCTAGCTGTCATAATAAATTCTCCTTTGGAAATACGTATCTCTGTCTTAAAAGGCAAACAGGCAATAGTACCTGCTGGTAGCATCCCACCCTTGTAGCACAACAATCCAGCCTAAGAGAATGTTTGATGCTGACATCTGGGGACCAAATCCCTTACTGATCATTAAGATTAAAAAAAGCTAAGTGTTTTAGCATCTGAGTATCAGCAAGGCAAATCCAGATTTCTGTTAAGAAATCCTGCTGTGCAAACATCCTAAAAAAATGCAGGTAGCATACATAGCAGCTCTTTGAACAGATGCCAGCAATTGCCAGGAAAGTTTTGTGCAACAGAAAGCTGGGATAATAAACTAGACATTTATGTTGAACTATTTTAACATGAATATATAAGGATTAAGTTTTTAGCTTTGACCTGATTTTTTTTTTTCTGCCTGGAAGTGGAACATGTCTATTTCTAACAATTTGTAATTGTGGCAGATCAAAGGCCTCTTTCCTCTGGGCATGCACAGGTGGCTCTGAGGCTGTGTTCCTATTGCCATTTTGTGAGACAGAGAGTGACAAATGCATTGTATAAGAAATCCCAGCAGATTTAGGATTCTTTTGTTTCATTCTGCGAGGGCTATAAATAAGCGATGTGGCACAAACCAGACTGCTGAGTGAAACAAATACACACATACAGAATAAATCAGAGAAACCTTAGTGGTTTACAAATGGGCATTTTCAACAGGATCCAAACAGAGAGATAGAGAGCTTTTTTTTATACAAATGAAAGAACAGCTTTACTGCTTTCTACAGGCACTTCTGGGAAGAAGCTTCTATCAAATATTCATGGTAGCCTTTTGTCTACACAATTCTGGTTGATGGAGTAATAGTGTTGACTCACCTGGCACCAAAACTCAGCCATTTTCCTTTTCTCCATCCAGTAAATCTGTGGCTGTCAGTGATAGGAGCTGATGGGAAATGATAGCCTTATTGAGCTGCCTCATGAACTGTAACTCATTTGTTCTGAAGACCCAGACTGACAGCCTCTGCATTTCTCCCTTCCAGTGAAATTGAGTATAAATCACTTTATCATTTTTTCCCCCATGACAGTTTATCAGAATTTTGGAATTTTATATTAAGTCATAGAGGCTGGTGGTAGAAATAAGACCCACAGTCGATCTTGTTGTTGGAGAGCAATGTGTCTTGCAAGGTTTAACACTCCCATAAAAAAAATTGCAATTTGACTTCCACTAACCAGACATGTGCATACACATATACACAGACACACACTTGACATGGTGGCAGAGAAGGAATGCTGATCAGGCTCACTGGGCAAATTCTGCGCAAATATTCTACTATATATATAATCTAAGTTTATATTCCTGTGAACTTGCTATTTACATTTACTTTCAGATCTTGGCAAGTTAATTTCTTATTTTGTCTTTGAAGTCTCCTACTATATTCCCTGATAAAAAAAATAATAAAATTCTTTGCTACACAATACTATTTCAGTGAAGAAGAAACTCTCTGCTCTCTTTTGTTTCCATTCTTAATAAAGTGAAAAACAGAAAACAGGGTGGATATACTATAAGTATTTATGTAAAATTTTGGTCTAATCTTGAAACTGTCTTATGAATTTGTTATTTAGGAAAATGAAAGGCAATCATCAACAGTCAGAATCATATAATATCAAAGCTACTTAGCTAGTACAGAATAGCCAGTTAAGTTACTGGTTTATCTTTTAAAATCCTCTTTGAGTTGCTATACACTATGTAAATATTATTCTTTAATGCCAGGACTGAAGGACTTGGTTTTCTTAAACAAATAGCCATCTCTATTAAAAATATAAAAAATATCAAGTAAGGCAAACAAAGTCTCTACATGGAGTAAAAGAGGAGAGAGACACTTAGAAACCTAACTTCAAGGACACTTAGATATTTGATGACCACTGTCTAGGAATAGAAATCACAATGAGGAATCAGGTTTTTTTGTTTAATTACATTGAATTGAAATATGTCCCCTAGAAGTGGAGGACAGAAGATGACTGGATTTTGGTTTCTTTTGTCCTCCAGGGTGAATGAATTTCTCCAACTGATTACTTTAAGCTTTTGAAATTATTACATAAAATTTTACTTTCTTCAGGTCTATGGGTATGTAGTCAAGGGGGCAAACCCTTCTCTGTAGGTGACAGGACAGGTGGTAATAATTTCTGTAGGTGGATGACATGATGAAGCAACGTAATTTAGGGTGTTCCCTGTTCACTGCATTTGTTTTGGCAAGATGTAGCATTATTGAGACAAAACACACAGATCTCCCTACTAACCAGCCACACTGACTATGGCAAAATTTTACAGAAGAGAACACATTATAACAAATTATAAACTAAAGCCAGCACAGTAGGTAGCATGGCTCAAAACTGAAACCACTTAGTCATTAACATTTAGGCCGCACTGCAATGCATGCCTAAAGCTAGCTTAAAAGTGGTTCTCCAAGACCAAAAACTTCATGGGATAACCCAGCAAACTGTTCCCCTTAGAAGGCATGTTAATATCAGTAAGTTGCAAGTGAAAAGGTGTTTGAATCTGATCCTTGTAACAGCAGGTAATGAGCATGTGTCTGACATAATTAAAATGGCTGAATACTAACATCAGCTGCCATTTTCTACTCCCTTAGTACTGACTACTCTCTTTCTTATCATTGACCTGGGGCAGCAGAAACCTCCTCCACCTTTCCTTACTAAACTCCATTAAATATTATTTAATCTGCTTTTGCATTAGGTTGCATGTATCACTAGACAATGGACACTTGCTTGCCCCATTAACTCTATTAGCGGCATGGAGTTTTGCACAGCTGATGGAACAGTAAATTATATGATTTCACATCTTACTACTGAAACATAAATAGTCAAAATAATTGTGATATAAATTCTCCTCTTAGATAAACTAATGTATAAAGTACACAGCCTCATGCAGACTTCAGAGCTATAGGAAGAAACAATTTCAGAAAGGCAGCTGAACAAATATTTGTAAGAAATAATATTGTGGGGCACAAAACAAGACATGCATACATGGTTTTCTCTTCTCTTCATAAAAATCCAGGCTATCCACAGAAAATACTACACATATGCAAATTTAGAGCATTTACATACTGATGAATAAAAAAAAAATAAATAGCATAAGGCTCTTAGGAAAATTATTAGAGTTTTGAAGTCTGTTTCTGCCCTTAACTTTTTTCAAATATGCTGACATTGTTTGTTACCCTTAGGTTAAAAAAAACGAAACTGTCATGTGAGCAAATGTCCAGAAAACACAGTGCCCTGCAACTGTCATAAGGTTATTGCTGTTTTCATGCAGAGAGTTTTAAGGGCTGTTGAGATGAAAAGGAATTATAGCCAAGTCACTTAGAGTGTCATGAATTTTCTACTATGCTTCAGGCATAGTCTTTGGTAGCTTAGGTATGTCTTCCTAATAGCTTGACCTTCATGGGTTATTAAGATGGAATTTTATACAATGAAAATGCTGATAAATTTGAGCTAAATAGCATACTTTGAAAGGGCTATGTTTAAAGATGCTAATTGCAGCAGTTTTGTAAAGCAAAATGGTATCATAATTGCAGAGAGGATTGAGATGATGGCTATCACACAATGGTATCCAGGCAAGTCTGTTGCAGCATTTTATGGGAGGATTTTCTTCCTCTGGGTAGCTGATATTGACCCCTTTATTTATGGATTGGAGAGTACACAAGAGAAACAAAAAGTGCCTTTCTTCAGACATTTGTCTGCTCCCACCCTAAAGTGAGTCACAAGAATAACACTTCTTAGCATATTAATCAGACTTATTTTCCTTTCATCCAGATTTCAGACAGAAATATGTATATTATTAGCACAGTTTCACTGCTGGTGAAATGATAGCTCTGATAAAGCTACCAGAAAAAGGAGGCAGGTAAATTATATCAAGGCAGACTCATTTTGTTGCTGTAGATGAATTGTAGGTGCTCCATGAGGGTCACGAGTCGTGATCATTGAAAAGAACCATAAAATTTCTGATCCAAAGCACTGCAATTCCACTAAATGAGAAAGGCAGCTCGATATCGAGGGAGAGAACTGCAAAATTACTTCTGTGAAAGACAAAATAGATCTTTTAGCAAAAGGAAAATCCAGAGAGATTTTGGAATGGTTCACAGACTGCAAAGCCACCACTGTCAGAAAAGCTGGGATTAAAAAATATCTGGAGTTCAAACAGAGGAGGCAGATGGCACAAATTCTTGACTTTATGTACACATAATCTGGACAGTAATGTTTCACTTGTTGCGTATTTTATTTCTTCAGTCTTGTTAATTCTTTTCATTTGTTGCATCTTTGCTGTAGAATCCATCTTCGCAGGACACCAAATGAGAAGCACATTTAAATAACTGATTCCAGCATGTCCTGCCCAAAATTTATCTTATGATGCATCACCTTTAAAATTGATGGGATTCTATTTTTGTATCTTCTGTATTTGTGACTAGACAGCTAAGAATAAATGTGAGAGCTTTAAACACCCTTGGTCTAATTTAGACTCTCCTGTCACTCAAATAGATACCATCTTTTGTCAACTCTGAAGTGTTTTGAAAAGTCTCTCATCCTCACCTGTGGAAATTTTGGGTAGATCTAGTAACAGTAAATCCATACTTGAAAGCTATTCAAATTTTTGAAATTATAAAGTATTTATTGAGTCAGAAATGATAGTGGGAATGACTTTGATGACTCTGTGATGAGTCATTATTGTAGGGTGTCTCTATTCTCATCTCTGCCTTCTGAGCAGCACCACTCCCATAGGCTCTACTGTTATTTCAGTTGTCTTGGAGGGGAAATTTGGAATTTTTTTAATATTTTTTTTTCTGAAAATGAGAACTGCATCTCTCCCATGAATTTTTTAGGTCCATAAACTTTGAATTAATTTATATATATATGTATATACACAAACACACACACACACACATATATATGTGAAAAGGTCTCCTTGCAGGTTCTCTGAAAGGCACTGGTTTGGGTTTTTTCATGTAACTGATGGCCAACAAAATGATTAGTTACAGAGGTCTTCTACAACTTACTTTGGGATTACTTTTTCATATTTTAGATATTTGGACTGGCATATATCCATACCTGGGACATCCTGTCTATGCACTGCAAATACAGTTCCATATCTAGTCCAGCCTTCTCTTAACATAATTATAGCCCTCAAATATTAAGTCTCCTTGGAACCAGATCTGAACAGAAAATAGTTCATTTGCCTGTGGATGCTGGTGATGATGGAAATGCCTTACCATCTGTGTGTCTTCAGGTTATGATCTTGTCAGATCTCATAAGGTAAGCAGATTCTGGCCTGAATAATAATTGATTGGGAATGCTCCAAAGAAAATCCCAGGTGCTAAGGAAAGTAGCACTAGTGATTCAGTATTTGGCTCTCTTCCCTCTCTTCATAAACAGACCAATGTCTCAGCATAATATTGAGAAACCATTTGGTAACTCAGTGTGCCAGCTTCCAGGGGAGATACAATCAGTGCAGACAAGACTTGCAGTAATGAAATATCTGGGAACTTCTTGCAATGTGAGAAGGCAAAATAGCTTTTGGGCATATAAGCCCAAGGTTTTGCTTCTGTGGTAAACTATTGATCTGGCTGGGGGGATTTGAAACATGTCGTATTGAAGACTATTTTAGAGCACTGAATGAACAGCACTGGCACACAAGCTTATATGAAGTGTTTTGGGATAATTCTTGAAAGCTACTCTGGACTATTGTTACTACTGTTGGCATCCTTCCTAGAAAGATAGGGCAGAGTTTTTAGATGCAGCGTAATTGTATTATTAGGCACTCTTGAAATATGTAATTTAGATAAAAAGAACAGCTCCCATCAGATCAAAGAATAGCCAGGGAATTGAAATGCCTGATTTGTCTTCCTGTTCTGCTAATACTATGCCTGTGGCAAGCTACTTGCAAAGAAAACTGGACTGCCTTATTGGGATGCAGTTTGCACAACTACTTCTAATCTATTCATGTGATGTTTCAGCAGAGTACCTTAGCACACATTAGTTTCTGATACATAATCAGCTTTAATTAATATTTATTATATTGCTTGCAAATGAAAATTCATCAGAAAGGAAAAAAAAAAAAAAGTTGTTATTAAGGCTAAGCACTATAGATAATTCTTTTTATCAAAGGGGTGACTGTTCTGCAGGAAAATGTATATATACTTCTAAAACGTTCAGTAGAACACTCTTCTTACCTATACGGAGACTGTGTAACAAATAATCTATGTCAGAAACAGAAATACTCTGCTACTTTAGACCATAACCAGTACTCTGTGCATTTAATGTGGCAGTGGGTCTGAAGTAAAAGTAGTGTATGCCCATCTATTCACATTCTGTTTAATACTATCTTCACAAAAGGACAATATATTGGACTGCCCTTTCCAAATGTCTGAATGCTAGATTTTCATTTCAATTGCATCCTTTCAAATAGGGTAGGGTTGGCCATGTTTGTTTCTGGAGATACATGTAAATCTATATGGAATGGAAAAATTGGATATAAACATTGATTATAATGTAACCTGTATTTAAGATTATTAAACCATATATTTGATAGCAGCACAGTGAGTGCAAATCTTAAGAACAGATTGAAAGGGAGAGGAGGCGTGGAGAGTACTTGTGTTTTCTATGTACATATACTGGAAGAATGTATCTGTATGAAAAGGAGATTTGTAGTTAGATGAATACAGGTATTTAAGACATGAATTATCATTAGCCTCATATATTTGTGACTTCTCTAGATTTCATTTTCTGAAGGGAAAATTACATGTATATGTTATAGAAACGATTCTTCAGGGAGAAGTAAATTAAAAATAATTTTAACCTTTCTATGCTTTTTGATTCTTATGCTGAGTGTATTCTAAACAACATAAATAATAGCTATCTCATGTGTTTCCTTAATAACCTTGATCTAAGGAAGAGAGAAATGAGAGAAAATGTGCAATTGAGTATCATGTTTTGGCAGTATTATTGCTGTTATGTCTGCAAAAGATTGCTGTATGTGCATTTCTCAAAATATGTGTTGATCTGTATTTATAAGAGAGAAAAAAATCAAAGATGTAACATCTTTGTAGAAAGAGCTGCTTAGACTTGTGATGGTTCCTCAAGAAGTTCATACTAATACCTTCCATTTTCCCTTGTTTGTTAAAAATAACAATATTTGTGGCTGACTCAGAACAAAGGATTAGAATTAAACAGGCTTGCCATTGCATTAAAATCAAATGGAAGAGAACAATTACATTCCATGGTACCCAAACTATCTGGAATGGTAACATTTTCAAGTCATTAGGTTGCATATACATAATGAATTTCACATTTGAGCAACTGCATCTGAAAAGCTGAAAAATGGGAAGTCACCATGTAAAAAGGGAGACCTGTCCTGACATGACTATTCTTTGTCTTTGCCCTTTCTTTCTGTTGAACATGAAAAATAAAATTGAAGGCAGCCAAATTCTTTTTCTCTTTTCTACCCAAGACTCAGCAAAAGAAACAAGTCTCCATTCCTATAAATTATCTTCAGAAACTGGATAGTAGATATGCTCAGGAATAAAGACCTCTCACTCAAAATGAGGGTGTTTCACTTTCTCCTGCTTTCCTCATACTCCCTCTTCTCCGCTCCCAAAAAAGAAATATAATGCTGTCTACAATAAAAAAATACAGCAAAATATGATAAAACTGGCTGCAACATCTGGAAACTGATTCCACTGACAACAAAAATACAGAGAGGAATAACAACAGCAAATAAAAATTCCTTACTTCAGTACCAGTGAAAAAACTGCCCGTTGATATAGTGATTTTTCTCAACTATTTGTAATCTGTCCTTAGCTTTTGTTTCCTGTGTGCTTTTATTCTCTTCCTTCCTAAGAATTGTCTGGTATGTTTATCAGTCCTTAGATATGCAGCCAAGAGACATAATTAGTCTTCATCTTTTGTCTGAAGTGGTTGAAAGGATATTACTGAAAACAGAGTAAGAAAAAACCATGCTATCTTAATGAATCATATTTCAATTTCTTCACACCTATATTGTCATAATGCTGTTAAGTTTCTAAATACCTTCTGAATATGGAATTTCTACATAAAGGAAAATAGAAATGAAAAGCATTATTAATTTTTACCTATAAAAAAGCAAACATGGTACAAGACCTTTTGCTCTTCAGGTCTTTAAAAAGAATGTAAGTTTAATTATACAAAAGTACACTAAATTTTTTAAAAATACATATAAGCACAGTAGCTTATGAAAATTATTCCACTTACAGGCCTCCTTTTTAATCCATTTGGGTAATTGTTAAAACATACATTTTGTTAATGCAGCTTTTTATCATTTTTTTCAACCACCACTAATGAAACTAGATAAGACTTGAGAAAAAACAGTCTACTTAAGGGAAACTAGTCTTACATTCAAGAATCTTAAATGTCTGTCTCTTTTCTTCATTGACACACTTTATCCATGGTGAATTTTCTCTTGCTTGCACTGGCTCGAAGTTCCCACTGTTGTCTACTTTTTATTACAGTACCAAAATTTTAAAGTTGGGACCTCAATATGTGCTGTTTATTTATGCGGTGTTGCTAATAGTTATTCAGTCTAATGAGAAAATTCTAATAAAGAAGCCCATATCTATTTTTCACAATAGCTGTCTGCCTGAAAACATAGATACAGTGAGCAATTTTAAAAAGAAGTATAGACAGTGTCATGTCTTAGTCTACCTCAGATGAATATTTGCTAAATAATTGTATATTAATATGATAACTGTAATATGATAACTCTAATTAGACTTTGATCCACAGAGCTCTCAAGGAGTTTAAGTTTCCTCACAATAAGGTTGATACAAATAGCTAAAAACTAAAATAGCTTATATTCTCTGTCAGTCTCTGAGAAACCACTTTAGAACATGCACTAGCAAGGTCTGAGATCCTGAGGAGTATCTGGATTGCGTTTATTATCAGAGTCAGGACATGCTTGTCTTTAAGAGATTTCTTTTTAATTATTCTTTATTTATTGAAGTGCAGATAACAGATTTTTGCATTATCTGAAAAAGCAGCAAGTTTTCTAAGTACTAGACCTAGTTATTAAGTAAGGAGAATACAGTAGGTTTATGGTTCCTCTTCACTCCCTGCAGTTCCATCAACAATGTATTGAGGACTGCTAAGATCTTTTTTATTTTTGTGTCCTATTTCTCCTTCCTTAATTTACAGACTAGCTGCCTCTCTACCAACAGAGTTCAAAACTGCAGCTGATGCTTTCCAAGCTATCATCTAGAATACTGGAATTAAAAATAAATAAATAAATAAATAAATAAATAATTGGAAAAAAAGAGCTAAATTAGCAATTTTCCAAGAGTTACCTCTAATTTCAGGAACCTAGTTTTAGATAGTGAGGTGGCTTTATGTTCCAGAAATCACAACTGGACTCTATTAAAATCAGGACAGATTCTCTAATTACATAACCCTGAAGTTTGTAGCACAATGAAATGAGAAAATAGTAAAAGGAAGCTGAGTAAAACCAAAGAAGAAAAATACAAGTCTCCCAAAATTCATATATCACCTCATCACTAGATGAACAGATGACTCTTTGATGCTCTTTGCGGGCAAAACTTATCATGTTCAGTAGATCAACACAGAGGGCTAATGCATTAACAGTATAATATAAAAACCAGATTGATCTGGCATAGAGTAATAATTTTTTAATCCAGCAATTTCTGCAGAGAACAGAGGACTACATTTCCAGGTGATAAAAACTGGATCAAGTCCTGTGGTGTTGCCCAGGATGAAACTATGTTTGGCTTTTCAAGTTAAATAGTTGTCTTCAAAACATGCAAGCATCCTTTTCAAATGCAAAGCACACTCCCACGAAGTCAGGCATTACACTGAGGTCTACTACTAAGGGTTCACAACAGTCTCTGGCCACAGATAAGCACTACTAACTACAGAATAATTCTCAATGGAAGGCAAACATAACCTGTAGACAGGAACTGGCAAGTAGGTCTCAGCTAAAAGTGTGAATTAAGTAGAACGACTCTAATGACTGACTGGTATGACACACTTAAAAAAGCTGGAATTCAAGTACTTGTAGACATTTTATAATTTTGAAATATAATTTCTCCATTGCACGTATTACGGTATTTTATAATGAATAAGCTGAAGGAAAAATCAGTATCAGATTCAGAAAGCTGAAACAGATTCTTTAGCTGATAATGACAAATTACTGTCACTTGGGAGGGGAATCATTATGCTTCAAACTTATCCATGTCAAGTAATCTTAAGTAACTTTGTCCCACATCACAGATAATATGTATTCTGTTCATGGATCACAGATAAATCAATGCTGTTTGAGACCAGAAAAATACCTATACCAAAAACTATGACAGACAAATAGAAAAATTCCTAAATTAGTATTTACTGGGTTCAGTTTTCACAAAAGAGAACACCTTAAACCTATTTCAAGAATTTGCAAACTAATTACAATAACATTTTGAAAAGCACAACATCTGAGCCTTTCCCATGACATAGAAAAAATTATAAATATATTGCCTCCAGCATAGGTGGTAGTTTCTGTTTTTTTTTTTCCTTCTTGATTTTATCAAACTTACAGAAACATCTAATGAAAGTGACCTGTTAAACTCCTAGTAGTAATAAGCATTAGACATTTCCCAAGAAAAAAAATATCCTCAGGAGAATTCTGCATCAAAACCAAAATTTTCCTTCTAGAGCAATGCAAAGTACAAAAAAAAATGATACTCCATGTTATTTTATATAACTCTATAAAAAAAAATAATTGGAAATATTTTAATTGTAAGAACAACTTGATTACGCTTTGTGTGTGTACATGTCCATGAATATGGACCAGCAGTTGCTCAAGGTGACATCTGCTATGAATCCTCAGATGTGGCATGATATGTGGATTATAGTTTACCTTCTCCCAAATTATTTATGCCTCTTATAAATTTTAATACACTTTATAAATTTGGATAATCAAACAGATTTTGTTTACTCTTTTCACCTTCCACACAGAAACCATGTATTTTACTTTCAGTCCCTCTATATAGAGAATTTTGTTCATTTTCGGTGGATTGCAGTGCAACTTCAAAATAAAAAGACTTCTGATATAATATTTTTGCTGGCACATTTCAAGAACACTTTGTCCTCTAATTATTGTCTAAGATCAAGATGGCAGCAAAATGTATATCTGATTAGGTGGGAAAATAACATTCTAAATCATAGCTAACTCCCTTTATATATGCCAACCTCATTTATAGCACAGAAGACTGGGTTTGTAAAGTGGAGAAATTAAGCTTTGTTTCCTAAAAGTTCACCACATAAGGGGCAAGAGCAGGTGTGAAAACATTAGGTATTTTTTTCTGAAGTGTTTTTTTCTGATTGTGACACTCTTCTGTTTTTTGCTCTTCAGTCTCACTACACAGGCTTTTTGATACATTAATCTGAAAAAAAATAAAATTAAATTGGAGTAATTCCAAATGCTTAGCAAATACTTAAATTTAAAGACATCAGAAAAGTTTCTGGTAATGCCATGCAACTCTTTTAGCTATTCTGCAGAAGAAAAAGTAAAATACTGTCTGTCATTTCAGAATGATGATGACTGCTCATCTGCTGTAGAAATCATAGTGGCATCACGGCATTCAATAGAGCATTGCTTGGTGACACTGCTTTACCCTGGTTAAGGATTTGGCCCTGAGATTATAACTGCCTAAAGATCAGGAGATTGAGAATTAAAGGTCCAGAATCAATACATATTCTATGGGGCCTTTTCTAAATACATTTATGTCTTCTGATTCTTCACTGGTGAAAGCAACACGTTCATATAGTGATTTTCATCTATCTTCATGGTCTCTATGGGGCATATATTCTGCGATGAGATGCCATAACAGGCAAGAGTGGGACAACAATACTGAACTGTGACAGAAGCTTTAAAAACATACCGTTGAAAGAGATTATCTGAGGTATGGAGTGACTCAATGGAGTAGAGAAGATTTTAAGGAGGCTGTAACCTTTCCAGTAGCATCAGCAGCACGCACTTTATGTCATGTTAAAAATAAGCAATATTCAGCCTCTTCACGTGCACTGTAGGTACTCTGTCCTGTGTGGGACAGTCTGTTCTGGGACCTGCAACTCTGTAACCTTTTCAAGGACAGCTACACAAAACTATACTTTCCATTCTGTGTCTAGATCTAAAATACGTTTAGAAAACACAGTGTAAAGGATAAAATCCTGTAGTTATCTTCTGTGGCATATTTTGTAAAGAGTAGACATGATGACCCAAATAATTATCGTCTGGTTAGCTGAACTTCCATTCTGGGCAAAGTCACAGAAAAGCTGATGCAACATAAAAGTACTAAAGAATTAAAGGATGATAGCACAATTAGTGCCAATCAGCACAGTTGCATGGAAAATAGATCTTGTCAAAATTTCTGATGAGGTGACAAGTTCAGTTCACAGAGGAATGTGTGTTGACATAATATAATTTATGTTAGGGCATTTTTCTGCATAACATCCAGATTAAAAATTAGCATTATTCAAAACTCCTGGTATCACATACTAATAATTTAAAAAAAACAACAGAGTTTGCTAGCAAATCTCAGAAAATAGCTTTAAATTGGGAACAACAGTATAAAAAATTAGTTTCTAGGGGGCTAGTGCAGAGATCTTGACCAATTAATATCCAATATTTGTTTATTCAGAAGAAACTGTACATTTGTGTCAGTGAAAACACGGTTGACAAAAATCACAGAATCACAAAATCACAGAATCCTAGGGGTTGAAAGGGACCTCGAAAGATCATCTAGTCCAACCCCCCTGCCAGAGCAGGGTCACCAAGAGCACATCACACAGGAATGTGTCCAGGTGGGTTTTGAATGTCTTCAGCGAAAGAGATTCCACAGCCTCTCTGGGCAGCCTCTTCCAGTGCTCTGTCACTATCACAGGAAAGAAGTTCTTACTGATATTCACATGGAACCTCCTATGCTCCAGTTTGCATCCATTACCCCTTGTCCTTTCACTGGTCATCACTGAAAAAAGCTTGGCTCCATCTTCCTGACACTCACCCCTTACATATTTGTAAACATTGATGAAGTCACCTGTGGCATTCAGAATTTACAGTGTTTGTCTCGAACAATCCAAGAGATAAGTGCAAGATATCTGCTGTGTGTCTTGTGACATCTGAGAAAGAACATCTGTTGATGGACTCTTAGGGAGCAGGATGCTCCCCTGCAATAAATTAAACCTGTGGTGTCAGTCGTCTCATCCTCCCCTTCGTTATGCAGAGATCTCAGCAATTATCCCAGAAAGGACTATCTGCAGGCCTTGACTCGGGGCCATACCTACCCCCCCTTCCTATCTCAGAGGAGCACGGAGAAGATAGGAGTTTTTCCTTACTCCGGAAAGAAAAGTGGGGGGGCAGTGGGCAAGAACTGTATAAAAGTCTGGGACTCTATGGGTGCATTTGAAGTACTTTTCCACCAGGAACCACTTCCCCACCGACGACATCGCTGCACCGTGGGTGGTAACTATGCTCTCTCGCTTGCTGTCCTCTATCTCTCTGCTTTCTCCCCTCTTTTCTGTCTCTGTTTTCCTGCCTGTCCTATCCGCTCTAGGGACCTTTGCTTTGTTATTCTAATAAAAGTTTGTTGTGCATGTGACATCTGACCTCGTTTGCGTCTTAATTTCACCAGTTGGGATCACCTTTATGAAAAATTGCCACGTGTCCGAACACCGGATCGTGACATCACCCCTCAGTCTCCTTTTCTCCAAGCTAAAGAGACCCAGCTCCCTCAGCCTTTCCTCATAAGGGAGATGTTCCACTCCCTTCATCATCTCTGTGGCTCTGGGCTGGACTCTTTCAAGCAGTTCCCTGTCCTTCTTGAACTGAGGGGCCCAGAACTGGACACAATACTCCAGATGCGGCCTCACCAAGGCAGAATAGAGGGGAAGGAGAACCTCTCTTGACCGACTAACCACATCCTTTCTAATGCACCCCAGGATGCCATTGGCCTTCTTGGCCACAAGGGCACATTGCTGGCTCATGGTCATCCTCCTGTCTACCAGGACCCCCAGGTCCCTTTCTCCTACACTGCTCTCCAGCAGGTCAGGCCCCAACCTGTACTGGTACATGGGGTTGTTCTTCCCCAGATGCAAGACTCTATACTTGTCCTTGTTGAACTTCATCAAGTTTCTCCCTGCCCAACTCTCCAGCCTGTCGAGGTCTTGTTGAATGGCAGCACAGCCTTCTGGTGTGTCAGTCACTCCTCCCAGTTTAGTGTCATCAGCAAACTTGCTGAGGGCACAATCTGTACCCTCATCCAGGTTGTTGATGAAGATATTGAGCAACACCAGTCCCAGTACTGACCCCTGAGGGACTTCACTAGTCACAGACCTCCAACTAGATTCTGTCCCATTAACTACAACTCTCTGACTTCTTCCCTTCAACCAGTTCTTGATCCACCTCACTACCTGATCACCAAGCCAATACTTTATTAGCTTATCTACAAGGATGTTGTGGGAGACAGTGTCAAATGCTTTACTGAAATCAAGATAAACCACATCTATCACTCTACCATCATCTATCCACCTAGTTATTTCCTCATAGAAGGTTATAAGGTTGGTCAAACATTACTTACCCTTGGCAAAACCATGTTGACTGTTCTTGATGACCCCCATGTCCTTGATATGCCTAGAGACAGTGCCAAGAACAAGTTGTTCTATCACCTTTCCAGGGATGGAGGTGAGGCTGCCCGGTCTATAGTTACCCAGGTCCTCTTTTTGCCCTTCTTGTAGACTGGAGTGACATTTGTTATCCTCCAGTCCTCAGGCACCTCTCCTGTTGCCCATGACTTACCAAAGATGATGGAGAGTGGCCTAGCAGTGACCTCTGCCAGCTCCCGCAGCACCTTTGGATGCATTCCATCTGGACCCATCGATTTATGGATGTCCAGATTGCTCAACTGATCCCTTACCCAATCCTCATCTACCAAGGCAAACTGCTCATTTATCCTGACTTCTTCCGGGGCTATAGGAATCTGGGGCTCCTGGGGAAAGCTTTCAGGAGTAAAGACAGAGGCAAAGAAGGCATTCAGCACCTCTGCCTTCTTTATATCCTTTTTATATCCTCTGCCTTCTTTATATCCTCTGCCTCTAGGGCACTCAGACGGGTAAAATAATGGAGAAGAGAACAGAAGCAATCTCTGACGAATATGTAGCATGTGCATGTTTGGTCTGGACTTTTTGTTTACCCTTTTCTTGACAATGTTGAGCTCTTTTATCTCACTTTTCACAGATACTGAAAAAATGAAAAAAGCACCAGGAAGAGCTCAAACAGTTATTCTAGATCTCAGAAACATGAATTACAGTGAGAGATTTCAAAGTCACAAACTTTTAAAATTAACTTAGTAGTTCAATAGTAGTAAACTTCATAGTTTAAGCTTGATATAGATTATTCATATGAAGAGAACATTCCTCATGATGCAAGATGCTAGATTTACCAAAGGTATAACAAGCCTGGAAGTTGAAGCTAAATTAATTCAAATTGGATAGGAGGAATTTTTTTAACACTGAAGATACCTCTACAGTAGAAAAATGTATCTAAAGCAATGGATTTTCCATCAGTTTAACTATTTTAGACTAGAATGAGTTTCTTTCTATAAGTAGCAAATCCACCAGAATTAAAAAACCAAAACTGCTCAGTGAAATTCAGAGGACGATGTTAATAAAAAGATCAAACTAGAGGATCATAATGAGCTCCCAGGGTCTTAAAAAGGATAATTTACATCTCAGATCACAAGTATATAATTTTCAACAGAATACATAGCAAGTATAAAGGAGAAATTGTCATAACATTTCAAGAAATACCTTTGGCCTTTTTACTATCCCCCAATAAAATATTGGTCTATTTTCTCCCTCAGCAGAACTTACCACTTTAATGACTTTTCTGGCAGAGGACATGTGTGATGATGCACAGTTGGACTGAATGAAAATATTTTCCCATTAAAAAGCACCTGAAACTCATGAATATCATAGTTCTGGTACAAAAAGTCATATTATTTTTAAACTAGTTACTTAAATAAGTTCTCTTTATGGTAACAATATAAAATATTGATACTTCTCATTTAAAAACATTTTACAACTCTTATCATACTATATTCAACATGTCTTGTAACACTTTCAGTTCCTTTCTGTCTTTGCCTTCCTTCAGAATCACAGAATCACAGAATTTTTCGAGTTGGAAGAGACCTTAAAGGTCATTGAGTTCCAACACCCATGCATGGGCAGGGACACCTTCCACTAGAACAGGCTGCTCAGAGCCCCATCCAACCTGCCCTTGAGCACCTCCAGGGATGAAGCCCCCACAACATCTCTGGGCAGCCTGTTCCGGTGTCTCACCACCCTTACACTGAAGAATTTACACTTCATCTCTAACCTAATCTCTCTTCTTTCACCTTAAAACCATTACTCCTTGTCCTCTCACTATAAGCCCTTGTAAAAAGTCCCTCCCCAGCTTTCCTGTAGGCCCCCCTTATGTACTGGAAGGTCACTATATAAGTCTCCCCAGAGCCTTCTCTTCTCCAGGCTGAACAACCCCAACTCTCCCAGCCTGTCTTCACAGGAGAGGTGCTCTAGCCCTCTCATATTTGTGGCCCTCCTCTGGACTGACTCCAGGAGCTCCTTGTCCTCTTTATATCGGGAGACTCCAGAACTGAACACAGTAGTCCAGGTGGGGTCTCACCAGAGCGAAACAGAGGGTGAGAAGCACCTCCCTTGACCTGCTGGCCACACTTCTTTTGATGCAGCCAGGATATGATTGTCTTTCTGGGCTGCAAGTGCACACTGATGACTTGTGTAGCTTTTAATAAGCCAAGACTCCCAAGTTCTTCTTCTTGGGGCTGTTCTCAATGCATTCTCCACCCAACTTGTAATTGTGCTTGGGATTAATCTGACTCAGATGCAGGACCTTGTACTTGGCCTTGTAGACCTGTCAGGGTCCCGCTGGATGGCACAGCTCTCTACCAGTATGTTGACCACACAGCTCTGTGTCATCAGCAAACTTGCTGAGGGTGCACTCAATTCCACTGTCCATTTTTGTGTTAACCATCAAATCAGTTATCTGATGATATTTGGATATTTTTAGTGTTGCAGCATTATAATAGAAATATTTTATTCTTCCCTTTTGCATGTGTCAAGATTTCTAGCAGTTCGACAAATTGCAAACAATTACCAGATGCAGACAGTTTTTCCAGATATCTCAGCACTTAAAGGTTGTAGCCTAAATCAGCAGAGGAGGCAGCATTTTATCTTCTGCCTTAATAAGTGTATTTCATATTGGAAAGCTGGAACAAAATTATGAAATAACTAATTCTAAGGTAAACACTGTAAATGTACTTTTGGTAGCTTTTTATATATTAATGCTTTAAAAAAATAAATAAATTGCATATTAAATTCAAGGTCTAATTATCCCTCACTGGTAGCTTTTTTCAAACATTAAAACCATCATTTTCTTTGGAAAAAAATTAGTAGTGTGGCTAATTAGGATTTTCTTCTAGATTAATATTTATTTTAAAGGCATGGCCTACCTTTTAAGCTGTACAGCTCATGTCAAGGTGCTGAAGACAGAAAACACTCTTACATTTGATATTTTCTAAATTCTGCCTTCACTAGTTCTTTCTTTTAACATTTCAATCAATGAAATTATTTTTTAGAAATGGGGTTTTCACCTAAAGCAGCCCATTGTATGTACAGTCTGAGCACTTGGTACACTCTTAGTTTGAGACAAAAGCTGCAAAAGGGATTGGTAAAGGCACAGTATCTCAGCTTTCAAAGGGAGGTATATCAATATTCCCAGCAATCACTTCACATCCAGATTGAGATTTCTATCACTCTGGCCTCTGATTCCTTCATCTTCTCCATTACATCACATATCAATAGGTTCATGCAATGTGGCTACATTTTCTTTGTCTGTAATCCTATGTTGTTGAAGGAAGAGTTGCATAAACCACATTTTAAAAGGAAAATATAAGAGAATTATGCAAATCCTTTCCCTTCCCTGCTTTCAATATTGAGATCAGTTACGGCAATAACCTGTATAATGACTTCAAAGACAAGTAATATTTAAGAGAGAGAGCACACCTCAATCTCTTGGCATCAATTCACTGGACATTATTTTGCATTGGTTCTTCAAATTAAATATAACTGTGCTCAAAGCACGGATTATTTTTTTATTATTATTATTATTTTTTATGCATTTGGTCTCTATCAGGGAAATGGATGAAAAGCAGTATTTCCATCTTGAGTAGCTGGAAGTCTGTCACAGATGGGGCAATCAGCTCTAGCATAAATCTGACAATTTTAAATCATCCATGTGATTACATCTGGTAGTAGAAATATCTAGTATTACATGTATCAGGTATAGGAGTTCTTTTTTCCTGGTGTTTCACTGCACCCTTCTGCCTGGGCATTAGGCCATGACTACGGATATTAAATGACAGAATAAGAAAAATTAAGTCAAATAAAAAATGTCCATAAGTTAACATTTTCCATATGACTTTTGATTATGTTCTGTCTTTAAATATAAAGAAACCAGAAAACAATTTCACTTTGGTCTTTCCATATCGTATTTTAAATCTCACATTGTTTGGATTCAGTGTTAAAATAGGTTATTACCTTGTTATTCTATGTAGATGATAAATTTCAAGCAACAGCATTTTTTAAACCATAAATTGTACATATCTGGAAAAGAGAGTTAAGGCAGCTTGTAATAATAAAATTGATTTCTCATTTTAAGCCTGCTGTACTTACATTATTTTCACTAAGGTAAGAAACAAATCTGAATGCTCTCAGTGGTACTTTTAAATGCTTATACATTTGAGGAGGAAATGCAAAATGCTCTTTCAGTTCCCTTTCCTGAAAATTCAGTGTATCTTTTTAAGGACGGGTTTTAATGAAATTAAAATGCTTATAGAAATTATAGGAATCTACTAAAGGTAGATATGTTTCACTTACAATATTATTCCCTTTGCAATTATTAGGACATATGTTTATTAAGATTTTATGGTGGTTATAATGTTGATCATTACAAATGTTGCATCTCGGTTAGAATATTAGATTGCCTAAAATTGGCTTCCTTTCCCAAGAAGACATAATTCATGTCACTAACTCAGTTCAGACTTAACTGAAGTTCACAAATTACTGTAAACTAATGGAAAAAAACAAACAACAAAGTCTGCAACAATTAAATGTATTCCCATGATAGAATCTGCAGCAGAACAATATAATCTACTCAGAAAATGCTTTGTGGTTAACTTCATGTGGCTATTGTTCCTGTATTAGCTTTTCCCACTGAAAAAAGTATTAATATTACTGCTGATCCAACAAGGCTCTGAATTGTTTAGTGTGCATGCAGAAACTCACTCCTTTAGTGAAGTTTCATTCTGCTAATCCCCTCAGAATGCAGCATTTATCACCTACCAAAAAAGTGTAAAATATTTCAGTCCAAGAGGATTATCACTGCTGTCTTCCTCTCTGTTCTACTGGAGCACAAGAGGAGAGGGAGGGAAGCGAGATAGGGTGGTTTACCAGCTAGAAAAGCAAAACCAAGTAATTTCAAGGAAATTATTGAATCATTTTGGACAGTTATCTTTGTCCCTCCATTTTTTATTGTGGATTTTTTTTCCATTGGTGTTTTTAACAGCTCAATATTTACAAGCAACAAATCAAAACATGTCATATTTCCTGAAAATAAAAGAGTAGAGAAACCATAGCTTAAACTGAAACTACAGCCCCGACAGTGTAAGTATAACACAGACACTGGAGGAAAATACTGTTTACTTCAAGAAGCTGTGACAGTCATTCACCCCTCATGCAAACATTCCCACATCCCTGTTCTTGTTCTTGAACAATTTTATTAATTATTTTCCATACAAACGAACATAACTCAACACAGAACTTAATACTGGGCTTCACCATGTTTTGGCAGTAGCATGATATTCCTTGCCTGGTGATTTGCTCCTTTCCTAGCAGGTCTTGACATTGTTTTTTCAGTGGCAACCTGATGCTTTCAGAGAACTCATTACATGATAGTTCTTTTTCCTAACTGATAACAGCTAATTTAGAACAATCATTGCGTATGTATCATCAAGGCCAAACTTTCCCATCAGCTCTACTAAACTGGAAGAGATTTTCTATTGCTTTTGTCAGGGATGATCACCTTTTCTACAGCAAAATATGACACCTTAAATTATGACAAACAGGAACTTTCAGTGCACTAATATTCATTTAAATGTATTGCAGTCAGTCTTCATTATTTAAGTCAGAATATTTGTTTTAGAAATATAAAATATTGTACAAATCTTTAGCCAGCATAGTCCCCAAAATAAATGTATTTTAAGATATATATGAATAAACTTTAAGCAATTTTCACTGTTTTTCTAAAATAAACTTGTTCAATTCACCATGTTCCTTTTCCCTGTTTCCTCTATGCCACACAAAGATGAAACATAGATTTAAGGACTCATTTAAATGGCCAGACTGCATCATGAACAATTTTCATCTTTAATTAAGTATACTGTTTACAGAAAAATATTGCTCATATGGCTTCTACAACAACAAATCCAAGGATACCTACTTAAAGAAGGTAAAGTTACAACTGTGTTTGGTTAATACAGAAATAATAGAAGTGTTGACCCGTTCCCTAGGCCTGCTTTCCAGATCTGTTCACCTAAAATCCAGACAAAAGAATAATTAGAAGCGTTCTGCCACATATTTCCTACTAATACTTTTTCATCAACTGTTATGAATTAGTGAGTAAAAAAACAAGGAAATAAAGTAAAAAATAAAATAAAATGCAACTTTCAGGAGCTTTTTATTAGTGATTTTTCAGGAAATATATATATATATTTATTCATATTTTTCCCCTAAATAAGACAGAAAGAAGAAGCAAAAGTGGCTAATTTTTCTTCTGATTTTCCTTATTTCAGATTACTTTCATCAGCTTCTTAAAGAATGCAAATGCCCTATAGCTTGGGAACTCAGTATGCCAAATAGATTAATTTAATTCAATCATAGTCATTAAATTAGTAAAAAGAAAAATATCTTTGAACAAAACTGACTGTTGGTCATTGGGTGGTGGCAAATTTCTAGTAAGAGATTTTCCCCATAAAGTTCTATAAATAACTTGAATATACAAGTATGATAACCATAGTCATGGCAAAAATTAGTGGAAGAAAGGTTAAGTTTGCCTTGTTAGCAATAGGCTGTAATTTCACTGAGAAAGGGAATAATTCATACATGAGAAAACCTAGTGGAGTCCATCTCTATACACAAGGCTTCTAGTAATTCTGCAATACAAACAGGAGTACACTTGGTGAACCATCAGTCTCCACTAGTACTTTGGGGCTCCTCAGGAATACTGAGTTTATAACCTTACTTTAGTGCTGTTGTTTTCGTGTGGGCAGCCACAGTCACTTTGTTTTACAGAGCCAAGAACTGAGAGTGGAAGTTGAGGTAGAAGCTCTGATTTACAGGAAATCTGGGTGAGCTGAAAGGTGGATCCAAATCTCTCAAGGTTCAGACAAGTGATTTGAACTACTGCTCCTTTTCCGCAGTTAAATCACTGGCTCATTCAGTGAGCAGATGATATTTAATAGATTAATAAATGTTTACTTCTTCATGTACAGATTCAGATCCCCTAACATTTGCACATTTTTTACATTCCAAACTCACTGTAATACGAAAGCCAAAAACCAAAACAGAACTCATACCATTACTCATATGTTTACCTGCTTTGTGATGATGAATACCAGTATGTCATTTTTTACTAAATCTAATTCTACAACATTTGGGTGAGGATGGAAATTATCTATGCATGCCTTACATGGTGTCGGTTTAGACACCAAATGCTTGCATGATACGTGCTCTGCAACATGCTTTCCATATCAATGAAACAAAAATCTTTTTTATTTTTCAGTTGTTTTTGATGTGCAGAATTTTCAAGACATCATCATGCTTTTAGGGGTAAGACCTGACACTTTGAGAAGCCCTTGAAGAGTCTGCATCAGCTCCTGGCTTCATTTTAGTCAATAGAATAAAAAAAAACCCCAAAAACAACAAACACCATGAATTGGCTTCAATAGGGACACGACTTCACCTGATGTTGCTGCTTAAAAAAAAACCCCAAAACCACACACACACAAAACAACCCCAAAAACCCCAGACCTAATTAAAAAGCTGTAGGAGCAATCACAGAAAATCAGGACAGAAGTGTTTTTTTAGATTTTTAGAATATTGATTATTTATTTGATCCTAAGGTTTTTGTAACAAAATTGTTAATTCATTGATCCCTTCATTCATATGAAATTGTAAGATGGAAAAGCTGCTTATCTGAGCATTCCAGAGCAGTTCACACAAAAAAATAACTTTCCTTTTTCAACTATGACAGGTGAGCTGGCTGTGGTGGATTTGGGGAGAGGGAGCAGTAGATAGAACATACTTGACTTTATTGTGGTTTCTGACACTGGGCTGTGTGGTATCACTTGCATGTAAACTAAGAAAGTACATAATAGATATAAATTACCATGCACCAGTTGCACAGCTAGTTTAAAACATGTTCACAAAGAGCATTTATCAGCATTTGGCCATGAAGCTGAGAAAGGGTTTGAAGTGGAAGGTGGGTATCCATTCCAGAGTCAACTCGATTAGCATTTGAATGAATTATTTGGGTGAGTTGAACACTGTTTATATAATGCAGAAGGACAGCAAACACTGCAGACGGCAGGATTGTGATTCAAATGATCTCAGCAAATTGAAGAGATGACCCAAGAACAACAAGGTGAATTAAATAAAAAGAGCAATGTACTTTCTGTAGGCAAGAGAGATCAGACATTGAAAGTGAGTAACATTTGGCAAGCTGGCAAAATATGGCAAAGAGAGAACTGCAGGAGATTGTAAAAGTGACTCAGAACCAACACTGTAGAGCTGAGCAAAACTCAAAACTGACTCCCATTTTTTCATGGACATGGTAGGCAGGTTTTCAATTTATTTCATGTGCAGCATCACTGACTTACTCTGACACAAAACTATAATCAATAAAGGAGAAGAATCAAATGAACTAAGCAAGTCCAATGGAAACCATGAAGTAGCATGTTTCCAGCATGTTTATAAATGAAAATTCTACCATTGACATTCATTCTCCTTTTCATAGAATCATAGAATTATAGAATCCTAGGGATTGAAAGGGACCTCGAAAGATCATCTAGTCCACCCCCCCTGCCAGAGCAGGGTCACCTAGAGCACATCACACAGGAACATGTCCAGGTGGGTTTTGAATGTCTCCAGTGAAGGAGACTCCACAGCCTCTCTGGGCAGCCTGTTCCAGTGCTCTGTCATTCTCACAGTAAAATAATTTTTTTCGGATATTCACCTTGAACCTCCTATGCTCCAATTTGCACCCATTACCCCTTGTCCTATCACTGGTCATCACTGAAAAAAGCTTAACTCCATCTTCCTGACACTCACCCCTTACATATTTGTAAACATTGATGAGGTCACCCCTCAGTCTCCTTTTCTCCAAGCTAAAGAGACCCAGCTCCCTCAGCCTTTCCTCATAAGGGAGACGTTCCACTCCCTTCATCATCTCTGTGGCTCTGCGCTGGACTCTTTCAAGCAGTTCCCTGTCCTTCTTGAACTGAGGGGCCCAGAACTGGACACAATACTCCAGATGCGGCCTCATCAATGCAGAATAGAGGGGGAGGAGAACCTCTCTTGACCGACTAACCACACCCTTTCTAATGCATCCCAGGATGCCATTGGCCTTCTTAGCCACAAGGGCACATTGCTGGCTCATGGTCATCCTCCTGTCTACCAGGACTCCCAAGTCCCTTTCACCTACACTGCTCTCCAGCAGGTCAGCCCCCAACCTGTACTGGTACGTGGTGTTTCTCTTCCCCAAATGCAAAACTCTACACTTGTCCTTGTTGAACTTCATCAGGTTTCTCCAACTAACAGACTAAACACTGAAAATTCCAATTTAAATGCAATCTAGGCTTCATGGCACCAGATTTTTAAATATATGAGCTTGGTGAGGAAGGCATCCTGTTGTGCTTAACCACCATGACTTCAACAGGTGATATGCATTTAGGGTTGGATACAGCTCATTTAACTTTAGCTGTCTAGAAGTCAGGTATCTATTCTGAGCCGTGATGGCAGTCTAGGCAGAGAAGCAGGGATCTCCAAAGAGTGTTTCCACCTGTCACAACCTGCATCAGGCTAGGAAAACAGAGGAAGTGTAAAAGGAGGAGTAAGAATCTGAAGAATTACACATGGGAAGGAGCATGTCACATGGGCGTGGAAGGATGACAGCACACAGTGGCATGTTCTGCTGAGAGGAGATGATCACACATCATCAGCCTCTAGACTCACAGTAGCTTGCTGGTATCCTTGAGTCCATATTTTCACGCCTAAAACCTGACATTTTTCATAAATAGCAGAGAGAGACCTGGAGGAGATGCTACTTGATACATGTCAACTCTGAAAGCATGCTTCTGTGTGATAGGAAACAAGGCAGTGCTGTCTTACATGGTACAAAATGACATCAGTGTCAAAAAGTTGCATTAGTGTTTATATATTCTTTTTAACAGGTGTATTTTTGCACATGTGAAAAAACAGCTGAACACATTGCCTAAAGCTAAGCAGAATGGATACAGGAATCAAACACATTTACCATGTAAAATCTCTCAGTAAACTTTTGTTTTCAGTGACTTTTCCTATAAAAGCAACTCTCCTCTGTAGAATCATTAATGCTACATACTGTAACAGAAACATCTTTTAGTGATAAGTTAAAAATTACTACACTGTCTTTCACATTGAGACTGGAATCAGAGTGAGTACTATTATCTCCTGAAGATTGTTTGCCAGAAATGTAACATCAAAATTAAGTCTCCATAGTCTGTTACAAGCTCCTGCTTTCACTATGTGGAGAGAGACATTTCTTGAAAGAATCCAAATTACTTCAGATTTGTACTTTACACTATTTCTAAGTGTGAAAACCCAAGAGTCTGGTAATTATCATTATATTCTCATTCCTGTAGCAGTTTGTATATGCTAATGAAGAGAAAAAAACTAATTAGATAGTATCATTGTCTGTTGATACTAAGCACTCCTGTAACCTCTTCTGCCAAACAGCTGTCTGAGCTTATAACTTTTTTCTTTATTAAAAATTAAAAGCAATAATTCAGGAAGGCAAACACAACAGCCGAAGTTGTAGTTTTAGGAAACATGCTTTGAACCCCATTATTGTCAGCCACAAAGAATGCATAGTTAGAAGCTCAAAAGCTTTCTGATTCTACACAAATTATGCTGTCTTGCATAACCTTGTGCTGAGTTAAAACTACTTATGTGATAGAAATACTTAAAAACATTCAGAAAGGCACTGGTAACATTAGGTATGTAGGTTAGGAGCTATTGAAGACAGAATAACTGAAAGGAGATGGGATATTTTTCACAGTGTAAACCAAGGTACCCATATCACAAGAAAACATCTGATGAAATAAAAAAAAAAAAGTAAAACAAACAACAGCTAAGAACAACATTTGGGTGCTTTTGTACAATTCATTCTATAAGAAGAAATTAAAAAAATAATATTAAAGAAGAATCAGACACAAAACAGCATATATATTCTGTGAAATGAAATGGAAAACACTGAGAAATACATATATATATATATAAATATATATGTATGTATATGTATATTTGTTTCTGAATAAAAGTGAGTGTTTTATTTTTCCCTAGACTTAAGAAGCTTTTTCAATAAAGGCAGTTTCTTGCCTATAGCAATTTTTTTTTTTACACAGCCATTTGAACACCTAGGATTGAATGCAGTTGGGCAAACAGTAATGTTCATGGATAATCTTTGCACCATCCACAGGATGAATTTTTACATTATTCTTGTGTGAAAACTTCTACAAATGGTTTTTATATTGTATATTATCTAGGTTATATCTGAAATATGTATAACAATGTTTCATTAACATTTATATTATGATGTCATACGCAACACATGAAACAACTAACATACCTACATAAACATACTGTGTTTTGTAATGAGTGGAAAAAAAATAATAAAAATTTCCTTAGACTTTAAGATAAACAGATATTTTCCAACCGCTTGACTTTTCCACCTAATGCTAATCAGGTCCCGTCATTGCTGCTGTAGGACAGATGTACTCAGGTTTTAGGAACATCTGTAAAAACACTACAAATCAAGTGCACGTGGTTGCAATGGGCAGCGAAGTACAGAATTACAACATTTAGTGTATTCTCTAAGTAGCAGTTAAAGACAAATACCCAAATGAAACCTTACTCTAGTACAGTGTTTCTCCATCCAAAGAAAAATAAAACTTGCCAATTTAGCCAAAAGCAGCTAGAATACATTTGGATGTGTTAAGCATCAGAAGATGGGCCAGAAGTGTGGAAAGCCAAGATTTAAAAAAGTGTTCAGCTTTAATAAGAGGAAGAGGAGTGACAAATATAAAATTGCAAAGAAAAGAAAGAAAGAGGAAGAGAGAGAGAGATTGCTTTGTGCATCTGTTTGGAAGTTACAAATATAGATAGGGACAGCCCTTCAATTTTAAGATAAGGCTAGAAATCTGAAAAACCCAACTTTTTTTTTTTTTTTTTTTTCTCCACACTTCAGTTAATGCAGTCCTGGCATTTGCTGCTCTCACTTCTAGTATGTTTAAGAAAATTGAACGATATCCCCTCCTGATCTCTGCTTATACTAAGGGACAGTCAATTTTTTTTTTTTTTTTTTTTTTTTTGAGTAGCGAGGTATGTCTCAATTATCTGTAGAGGACAAACTATTTTTTTAAACATAGTTTTGAGCACATTGATCTTAGTCTCCTCCAACATTGCAAACAGCAGCTTTTCTAAGAGGTTCATTGGCATTTTAAAGATACAGGGGAGATACTCAGACACAACATGTTACTGATCACATCATTATTGCCAAATTAGCCAGCTATTGTAGGGTGGAAGAAAAATAGCCTGAGTTACACCGTGGTCTGCTGAAGAACAGGCTTTTAGAATGAAACCCACAATAAACTACACTTTTGTTCGATTTGTAAAATTCTTTAATCAATCAAATCCTACTCTCAAAACACAGAATCCAATTTCTACCTGAACAGGTGTTTGTGGTAGTTTGATAAGTGGGCCATAATGCCACACTACAGCTGTCTACTTCTGAATAGATAGGATGCCCCTTAAAATTAATGTCATTGAAATAGCACCAGCAAGTTTTGAAAACATCAACACTAGAGTGAACTCATAATCGGATGAATTCACGAAGATAAAAATTTGGTTTAGTGCATTATTAAAAAAGAAGACACAATATTGTTGATAGCTAGGCTTTCATTCTGAGCATATGGAATTAACATAAAACAGCTTGGAAGTGTGCTGGAAGCTTCAGTGGGACAGCACTGAAGTCAATGAGGATTTGCTAGAGAATAATTTTTCTGTTCTATTATGGACACTTAATAATATTTTTTAATCAAATCCTACAGTTATCAAATTGACATTAGTTAAGTCACTTATGCATATGCCAAAGGTCACTGCCTTTCAGTTTTGGAAACATTACTTCCATTGGAATGACAAAGGAAGAAAATGAGAAGAAAAGAAGACTAATATTTCAAATGAATTATACAGTTTTGAGTTAGCAATTTTACAGGAGGAAAAATTTTCTATTGTATCCCAAATAGTTACATTGCACTATTTTTCCTGGAAAGATCTGTTTAAATATTTAAGGAGATTTATCAAGTGAGTGTCAATTTTCTTGGGGTGTAGAAAGCATTGAATGGCTTTGTGATCAGGGGAGACACTGGCTTGGAAATATTTGTGTTTAAACATATTACTGGCTCCTTGGTTTCTGCTAGAGTCTTCTCTAGGAGCTTCTCATCTCCTTCAGTACCAAGTTGGATGTGTGCATAAAAACGTATTTTATGTGGCTGGTAGCAGTGGCTTAAGATACACCTGTATATTTTAGGCAATGTAATGAATGTTCAAGTGCTTCAGTGCCTTGGCTATGCCCTGGGAGTGGGAACCTTGATCAGCCACCACAGACATTATCAGTGTATATCACAGTGGTCTGTGATCTTGCTGCTACCACCATCGTGGTGACAAAGGAGTATGGTACAAACGACACTGAACTGCTTGTTGGCTGTCTCACAATGTTCTATGGGATGAGGACAATATTAAACAGGAACTAAGAAGGACAGTGCTTCACAGCTCACAATGTTTTCCTGGATTCGGAATTATTATTTCCTATGGGATTAAATCTGGCATAATTTTCAGTAATATGAGGATGATAATGTTTACCTTCAGAAATTCCAGTACAAAGCTCCTTGGAAAATGCATGGGCTTAGTACTGCCTTGAAATTTCTGGCAGTCCCCTGGTTCACAAAATGGGGCTTATCTGATAGATTACAACTAGAAAGTCAAACATTTGCTTATATTTAGAGAAAAAGTAAATGTGGAGAAAGTGTATTCTAGCCATTGCACATACATTTAGAACAACAAATTGTTAAGGACTGTCTTACAGTATTGCATATGCACTTATTAAAAAGAATACATAATAAAACAAAAAGCTGACACCATTAGACAGTGCAGCTTAATTCAGTTTTAAAAAGCAGAACACATTTTCAAATGTTTTTATGTTTTCACAGAAGACAAGCGAGTGTCTGGCAGACTCCCCAGCTCTCAACTATGGTAAATACACCTTCAGCCCTTTTCCACAGCTGATTCCAAAGCCTGATTTATATATCTATCCATAGGAATGGTCCTGTCTATGAGAAGCATAGACAACTCCCAGAAGACGTGTCATAACAAATGTGTATTCAGTAGCTGTGATCTGAGCATCTGCTTCACTGGAATTAAATTAATCTTCTGATTTTTCATTTTAAGCAAACCCCATAATTTTCCTTCCAGTGTCTTAAATAATTGGTGAAATGCTAGCAATGGTGGATTCAAAATCTATTTCCTTACAAAGGTGGAAGAGGAAATCTTACCCAGTCTAAAGCAAGACTTGGTATCCTTCCTCACAGGGATGAGAAACATAGGGAAAACTTGATGAGAAAGCTGACAAAACCCAGACTTCATGAAGAATTTCAAAGATGTTAGACTGATTTGCATTCTCCCTGCAGTCTCCTATTTTTTGGTTTCCACTTCTTATTCTGTTTCATCACATACTAAGACTGTGCACCATTTAGGACAGACTTTATTTATATTACGTGTTTCTAGGGCTCATCGAATAGTGGAACCCTGATATCAAATTGGGGCCACTAGATGGTACTGCAATATAATTAATAAATATTAAAAAGTAATCTCATAAATAGATATTTGAAGGTTAAAGTTTGGGTTTTGCTTTGCTTTGTTTTGATTTTTTTCTGAAATATCTTGGCTGTAGCATTTGGAAGACTTGTGCAAATATCCACAGCACTGCCTTTAAATATATAATAATAAAACCTCCATGTACCTAAAATACACGAAGTTGCAAGGCACATGGTAAAATATGTGCTTACCTATGTACACTTAATACTTAATAACTATGTACACACATATATTATATTTATACAACATGCACACACATATGTTCACTATCATATGGAATCAGCATCTGATCAGTCACTACACCTACTTGTTCTAATGTGTTTCTGTACTGAGTACATTACAGATTATGGGAAAAGTGTACATCAATATGCAGTTATGTTTATTCATGAACTGAACATAATATATATATATAAATCATAGAATCACAGAATCTTAGAGGTTGGAAGAGACCTTGAAAGATCATCCAGTCCATCCCCCCTGCCAGAGCAGAGTCACCTAGAGCACATCACACAGGAATGAGTTGAGGCAGGTTTTGAATGTTTCCAGAGAACAAGGATATAGGTAGATATAGATGATATAGATAGATATAGATAGTTGCATGTCAGAATTTTAAAAGATAAATTTTGTACAATAAGCAAAATCTATACATCCATATTTCAGAATTTTCTATACTTCTAATGATTTCCTATCACAATTTACTATTAAGGAGATAAAAAAATTGCACTTTCATCTAAATGTTTTCCACCATATGCCATGTCTACAGTAACAAACAGTTACAATTTTACAAATGGTTATCATCTAGCTGGTGGAGATCTTGAGGTTTAAAAAATTGTGCATAACTACATTATCTGAAGCCATAAGCATGCTTAATAGTATCTACCCATGAAGCTACCCTCAGAATAATCTAACACTGCTGGTTGCCAACACTATTTTCAATTTTCATCTGTTAGATATATGATCAAGCATGTCAAATCTGCCCTGAGTAATAGAAGTGGAAAAATAAAGTCATTTACTTAAAACATTCTGATAGTTATTTATCTAAAAACCCTGGTCAGATTTACTGCTCAAAGGCATTTACCTACAAAGTTAACCAGATGCTTTGAGTTGAAAACTAATTTAGTTTCTCTGTTATCTTAACAGGACATCTGTTAAAGCAACATCCAAGGAAGGTAATATGTTCAAAATTAAACATCCTGCAGATTGTTTTATTAGAACACGTGCAACATTGACATTTAACTGTTAACAACCACCACCTCAAAAATAATTAATAAATGTGGAATTGAAGCAGTAAAATGATTATACTAATGGACACAAAGCGACATGGAATGATCTTGTGACTGGTCTACACTCACTTTTGTTGCCAAGTTCATTGCTTTATTACACCTGACTTGCAATGAAGACAAATTAATTGTTTCTTTTGTTTCCACCACCTTCATCCAGATATCAAACTGTTCCTTTAAAATCAGAGCATATTAGCTGCATGAAGTGTTCAGCACTCATAGCCAGCATGCTAAAGCATTATGAGTGACAAGGTATGCTAATCATATCCTGAAGTAATTTGCATTATTGCAGTTAATTTGCATAGGGATATAAACTGCACTACAGAGCAACTAGGTGTCAATCCAAGTGGTGCCATGTGAAAGTCAGATGCATAGATGGATGTGTGCTTGCTAATGTTGGAATGTTTCAAGTGGAGAAGTACAATAAGGTGTCTGTTTCTGGTGGCCCTTATAATTTTGCTGGATAAGATGGTGGAAGCAAATGGAAATAGCAGGAGAAAACATGGGCTCCACAGTTCCTCTTACTTTACTATGAACCATGACTATGAATATGAAAAGACTGATTTCAATCACAGTGTACATTAGCAGTTGGGGAATTCTACTTAAATTATTTCTTTCATCTCTGCTTTCATTAAGTGGAAAACAGTCAAACTTGCAGTTCAACTATAGAGTGGGTAATACTTGCATGCAATGAAACAGCATCAAACTCTCTCCCTAAATCTTCTTTCTCCAGTAGTTCCTCTACACTTCCAGAGTCATCTCTATCCCCAGGGGTATTTCTCAGCAATGCCATTATATTTTCTTTCTCCTGCTCCCTATCTGTTACTGGA
>NW_009953496.1:2599282-2607546 GCF_000747805.2 Chaetura pelagica | reverse complement strand
GAAGAGTTACATGTTTTCAGCATTTTATTTGGCTGTAAGGTTTATATGCAATATTTTATATGCAATATTTTCAGTATTTCCCTGAATACAGTATGAGACAACATAAATATTGATAACAATTCAATTGTCTTTGAACTAAAGGATAATTCTTTAAAAATGTATTATTATTTCTTCCATATAACAAGGATAACTTTTTTTTTTTGTATTTTAATTAAGATTCTATATAGCTTTACATATATGTGAAGATCGTTCATTTTTCTTCCATAAAATAGCACAACAAATTATGAAAAGGGAATTTGCTTGTTTTTTTCTTGTGAGAGGCAGCAAGCTGCATATGGTTGGAAACAGGTATTCAACTACAGAAAGGACAAAAAGAAGGATGAAGTACTCAACTTCAGTTAAAAGCCTAAAGGCTATGCTAGAAAAGATGAAGCATGACCCTTCACTGAGGTACACAATGAAAAGACACAAGGCAATGTCACAGATTTCAATTTCAATGGAAATTTCAACTTTATATCAGAAAAAAGTTTTTCACAATGATAATAGTTAAGAACTAGAGAGGTGGTGAAATTTACACCCTTGGAGACTTTTAAAAGTTGACTGGCTAAGACTGAGCAACCTGATCTAGCTTTGAAGTTGGTGCTGCTCAGAGAAGGAAACCGGATTAGGTGACCTTGAGACATATCTTTCAATGTGAATTAGTTTCTGATTTTGTGGGTCTAAGTTATCTTATATTTGCAGATATTCGGGGTGGGTAGGAGAAAATGTGCTCAGAAACATTTTATTTCCCTTAAAACTTCTGGCAGGAAACAACCTGATTACATATTTAGTGTCCATTTTAATAGCTACAAGTCATTCAGTTATTTGTATCATATTTAATAATGTAAATTTCTTTTTAAAATTCTTTAAAAAATGTATTTTTTTAATCTTTCCTATTCTTTCATTTTGCCCCTGTTGCAGCTCAGGACAAAACAGGAAAGGAATTAACCCCATTTGAATGCAAATAGCAACTCTTTTTTTTTTTTTTTTTTTTTTTTTAAGAGCAGTAGGTTGCAACTCAGATCTCTAGAACGACTGCTAGAACAATGAGGAGCTGAACGACATATGGTGAACTATGTACATACTGTTGCCACTGTGATTAGAGTTCCTAGGTGCCAAAGTTCTGTACATAAGTTTTTCTAGAATCATTCTACATGTTTGCAGAGCAGAGTTGAAGCACAGGATTTACTCGTATGAAAAGTAATTGGCCAATGAAACTAATGGAAATAATGGCCAATTAGAAGAAAACTATATATGTAACTGCCATGCATGGTAAGAAAATTAACCTGTTTTTTTTCTTTTCTTTTTTTTCCTTTTTTTTTCCTTGTCCCTTTATTAAGCTTTTTCTTACTGCTGCAATATATGGAATAAAATCCAGTATGGCAGTCTCACTCAGTTCTTAAACCTGATTCATCTCTAAATTAGGCCATGCTATACAGAAATTAAGGAAAAGTGAAAAAGAAAAGAAATGCAGTTGTGACTGCATAATTAAAAGCTATATAAAAATGACTATTCAGAGAGAGCTAAACTATGCTTATATAAGCAGCTTTAATACTGGCATCTCTTGGTACTGGAGCGTTTGACTTTCAAACATCTAATTTTTGTGTCAAAAGTACACCCTTATGATTTAATATATTAAATGTAACCTTTGTATGTTATTAGGTACAAAAAAGAAAGATGTTAAGAATTACACACAAACAGAAACTATGTAATTATTTTAAGAAATTGTATTCTTGATCACATTCCCATAGTACTCTAGGGACTACAGCAAAGAGATACCAGAGCTCAGCCAGGCAGCACTGAGAGGACAGCTCTTGTATCCAGTCACATAAGTAGGGTCGCATGCAAGGAGAATCAAAAGCAATGGCATAAGGCTGGGATCATGTGCAGCAAGGGCTGCTTTGGACCCTGAACCCCAGTTGATCCCTCAAGTCCAGTACCCCGAGTCCAGGCTCTGCTTTGACTCCCAGTAATTGATGGCTGCAGCATCTCTATGCTCCCATACTTGTCATGGGACCAGTGCAACTTCAACCATGCATTTTTTGGTGGTGAAAAAAATGTCTACGCATTTTTAAGCTAAAAATTATAGTTCTTATTCTGCTTCTACTCTGCTTGCAAATGCCTTGTAGCAAGAGTGCTGCTTTATCATTACATGAACATTTGCAAAACTGTCTCTTCTGAGGTTTTTACTTGGAAGTTGCAGCTGAATCCCATAGAAGTAAATAGGAGTTTTGTCTGAAGAAGAAAGTAAAAAATGCTAAACAGATTTTTTTTTTTCAAGATAGCTGAACCTAGTCCCTTGTGTCCTTTCTTGATATATTTAACCAAAACACTGAAATATTACATTTTCTTAGAGAGATGCTTTCTCTTATGTTTTCTTTTTTTGTTTCACTAGTGTTCTTCAGATGTTTCTTACTCAAGACAAGAGGTTATGCTTTTCGTATGCTACATTCACTCAGCCACAGGCCAAAATAAATATTACCACTCCTGAAACCTTAAATTCCTACTTATACTGAGTACGGCATTTACCAACAAGCAAAACAACACAGAGACTTTCTAAATACTATTGAAAAGTAATACTGAAAAGTAAGTCTGAGAAGTGGGTTTTCTAGGTATTCATTCAGAGATACACATAACAATGAAAGTTAAGAACAAGTGATTGCACTTCCTCCTTGTTAGAAACCTTTGCCATAAATATTCCAGCTTGGTGTGAAAGTGTTTCAGCAAAGACAACCATGCCTCACAGAGAGAAAGTACCTAGTGTGATGCCATTTTCTAGAAGATATATAGGATTGTAATGGTATATAATGCAAACTGATTTGCATGGCTGTTAACTAATAATCCTTCAGACTACTCCGTCCCTTTAGACATGACTACCTCATTGTTCTAAACATCTCTGAGATTTTTCAGGCCTTTTTCAGTGTAATAAAAAGAAGCTGTAAAAATGTCAAGACCTCTGCCCCCATACCTAAAATCAAAAGGATGAAGCTAGCAAGGCTTTTGCAATAAGGAATATTAACACTTGAAATACGTCTTCTCCATTTTATCAGGAGGTGGTACAAAAATTGATGCACATACACAGAGAATAAAAGCTGTTCTCAAAACTTAAAAAAAAACCCCAAACCTTTATTTTGTTTTGTAAAAAGCTATAAATTATACATATAAAAATAAACTATACCCAGCTGAACTATTATTGGGCTCTAATTTCAACCTATGAATTCCTAAAGCCATGCTACGCAGGATCCTCTCTCATCATTTACAACCTCAGAGGCATCCCTTTGGTACTTACTTAAAGGTTATCTTTTATTCTCTATTTAGAACCAATTCAAACTCAGAGCTTTTTGCAAGGTTCTATGTGCCATTCCAAACAAAAAAAAATACACAAGAGAATCATTACAGATTTGAAGTAGCAGTTATTTCCACATGAAAATATAAAACATAAAGAAGATTCAGTGCTAGACGTATGAGTTAGACTGAGATACATAAAACTTAAAATGATCCATCTATAAAGCCGTTGGATCCTCTGAAGGATCTAGAACAAGAGGGCAAGTTTTATCCACCCAAAAAAGTTGGGTATCTTTCCATGAGACATATATTTTTAGTCGTTAGATCTGATAATGTGGGAAAGTTCTGATGTACCATAAACAGTTGAAAGGGAGATGAGAGCCATGTTCTATATATGAATTTGACCTTTTGTAGATAATGAGTTAATCTGTACCTATTTCTTAAATCTGTTTTCTAGGAACTTTTCCTTTTCTCCCTCTCTTTACCAATGCTGTTGGTCTGAAAAACAGCTGAAGTGGAAGAAATATACTCTACTGGTTCTTTCAAGGCAGATGTTCTTACAGGAATAAATAACACCTCTAAAGACTTTGTATACATATATATATATGCATGTATAAAATATAAATAAAATCAAATTTTAACTGCATCCAAATATAAGCGTGAAATATATGATTTATTGGGAAACACTTTGGATGACAAAGCCTCAAGATTTTTTCCAAAAAATCAGTTCCAGGTTTAGATGCTGGTTTAGCCCATTTTTATTTCAACCAGCACTTAATATTCTTAAGATTTTTTTATACTTATCACTAGACACTAAAAGTGTTCAAACAGCTGCTTCTCTTTTCTCCCTCCCTTCTAGCCCTCTTTTACTTCCCCAGACACAATTAGCATCCCAACATTTACAAGTTTAGGAATGCAGGTGGAAAGAGGGTGGATTGGATTGAGTACAATTGTAAAACAGGTGTCTGTTTTGTTATATACATTAGTTCACTTAACAATATAGAAAGCATTTTAACCAAATAAAAGGTAATATATGCAAGTTCTTTTACTGACTATGTTTTTGCCAAGCTTTTAATGAGATTGGGCCTGTATGAAGGTATAAATCCTAGAAAGTGTAATGTTTCACCTGCAGAAGATTACCTTGCACCCTCAGGAAATTAAATTCTGATCCTTTTGAAGTCTGCATCTTTTGAAGAGCAGAACACATGGAGATGAAATATCCCAGTCTCTAGTATTTTTTGTACTTTGAGGGTGATTTGAGAGAAAATACAGGTAAAGGAAGTCTCCTTGCCTCATTATTCTTCCTATAATTGTGTTTAACTTTCTGCATCATAACATATCAGTAACTCACAAAGGATCAGAGAATTGCATCTGTAATTTACAGTTGAGCTAAACTCCCTTTAATCAGGAAAGGCAATTAAATATGTGAGTCAAGAAGAGAATGTAATCTCTTTCACACGTGGGAATCTCCTTGATGGTCGGTTCACACCACTGTGAGCATAACTTTGCATAGACAGCAATATTTAGACCCAGCTGAAGCTTATTACTTTAACAAAATAATTTGTTACCACTGCTAATCTTTTATCCCACAAATTGCCAGTCTTTTGGAAATTCCTTAGAATGCAGGAATTTTGGTTTGAGGTGTTGGTTTGAGCCTATTACAAACTGGCACTCAATGTCCTATCACTTACAGAGTCAATAAAAACCTATAAATACATCATTTGTAGTAAAATACATTTTCCCTGTGGATTTTGACTGTGTATATGTGTTCCATCATAACATTCTGACCAGATGCATAAAGCTAAATAACACTGCAGTAGCCAGATGGCTATTATTGAACCTCAGTTTACATTTTAATTTAATGAAAGACACCTTGTTTTACAACTATTATGCTGCAGTATAAGACCCTAAAAGGAATCCAGCTAAGTAACAACAAGCTAAATGGTACAAAAAAATCTGTTTATCCTTGAGATTGTAATCTCTTGTACTCATGAAATCACTAATTAGTACCTCTCATAATGGTGAAATTTGCATTTCAGAATTAGAGTGGGCAAAATAAGGTAATTTGCTTTTAAAATGTATACACCGTTATTATTGTGGGCATCAGAAGGTATATGTTCATTACTGTCTAGATTAAACATTTCTAAGCACCCAGAATACTCCAAATTTCCACCATACTACCCTCATTCTAATAATACTAAGGGGATGAGCAAAATAGAATATAGCCTTTCAACTGGGGTGTGCTAACACAGTGCTGATGGCTTAAATGTATCCAGTGGTAAATTACCTTTGAAAGGTCGCCAGCCTCCAAATAGAAGCAGATAACAAATATGTTCCACGTAACCCAAAGGACCAGCCAGCCAGCATACTACAAGGAGGAAGAGAGAAACAATGCATTAATAATTTCACTATCAATTGAGTTAAGTTCATTACACCATTAGTTCAATCCAAGACAAAAACAGCCTATAAATATGGTGCATATGAATAAAAATGTTACATAGAAAAGAGAATCAAGAATAAATTCTTCCCTTTCACAGACACAGTCTAGAGAGACCTAGTGAGTACTCAGTCACCCCAGAAAATCAGTAGCTGAGAAAACAGTTGATAGATTTGACAATTGAATTTGAGACTAATCTGGAGCTCTTATCATTGTTCAAATGGGGAATATTGCAAGGTCAAGAGAGGCAATATCAATTAGATGTGAGAAGTGCAAGGCTGTATCTTCAAATGTTTATTAAAATATAGCTTACTAAATAATAATGTCTAATTGGAGGAGGCACTGGATTGTGCAGCTCTTCAGAATTAGTCTCAAGAAACTTAACTTACATATATAAACTCAAGAAAATAAATTTATTTTGTTGGTGTGTTTGTTTTGTGTTATGGTGTATAGGAGAAATACTCATGCTTAAGCAATATCTGTTCATTTGTGGTTGATAAATTCTTATTCACCTATTTGGAGTGTATTTTTTCTCTCCAACTGTCTACTACTTTGCTTCATTCCTGTATTCATAATACCTTATGTACTAGGACTGGAAACTACATTTCCCTGCTGTAATGCTAGAGGATCCTGTTAATAATGTTTGACCTGTTGTTGCTACTCTTATCTAATGTTTGTGCTTGAGAACTTCCCTTGACAAATTACTGTGATCTACAACTGCCTTTCTAATGGTTGCTCTACCTATCCTCTAGCTGTTCACAGTTCAGTTCCACGTTTGCTAATTTCATTCCATAGACCCATGGCACTGCTTATGTGTGAAACATGACAGAGACACGACACTGTTTCCTACCTGTGATAGCTGAGGGTCATTTCCTCCTCCTTTCTCTCAACTATTTACAGACTTACTCTTTTTGTTTTGTTGTCGTTTCTACAAACTGTACTGATTACATTTTGTAAACAACTTTTCTAAATTGGGAAAAAACCTTTCCTGCACAGCCCAGTATTCTGAATAAGCAGACAATATCTTAGACTGGACAATGCTCTTACAAAAACAAAAACAAACGAACAAACAAAACAAAACAAAAAAACGACAAATAATAATTGTTTGTCATGAATGACAATCTCATTTTATAAACTCAGTAACAACCTATGTAGGATTCTTCTTGCATTTCTCTTGGAAGGGCTGTTTTATATCAGGTTGTCTATCATTCAACATGCCAATTTCAACTTAATATTCTAGATACTGTGAAAATAATACAGGTCTGTCCTTTCTCAGGAGATCTAAAGTGAGACTATATTAAACATGACTAAAATTTAAGTCAGTTCCAATTTCTTATTTCTAGCCAAATAATTGCCAAATGGCCTACCTATTTAGATAGACCATGAAAAAGAGCATTATGGGATTGGGAGGATCTCAAGTACAACTACAGGCTGGGTGGAGAATGGATTGAGAGCAGCCCTGAGGAAGACTTGGAGGTGGTGGGAGATGAGAAGCTCAGCCTGAGCCAGAAAATGTGGACTTGCAGCCCAGAAAGACAGCCATATCTGAGGCTGAATCAAAAGAAGTGTGGCCAGCAGGTCAAGGCAGGTGATGCTCCCCTTGTGCTCCGCTCTTGTGAGACCCCACCTTGAGTACTGTGTCATGTTCTGCAGCTACCAACATAACAAGGAGATTGAGCTGTTGGAGCCAGTCCAGAGAAGGGTCACAAAGATGATCAGAAGGCTGGAGCACCTCTCCTACGAAGACAGTCTGAGGGAACTGAGGCTGTTCAGCCTGGAGAAGGCTCCAGGGAGAATTTATAGTAGGCTTCCAGTACCTGAAGGGGCTAGGGGAAGCTGGCGAGTGGCTTTTTACAAGGGCTTGTAGCAATAGGTCACAGAGTAATGGCTTCAAGCTGAAGGAGGGTAGATTTAAATTAGATATTATGAAGAAATACTTTGCTGTGAAGGTGGTAAAACACTGGAGCAGGTTGCCCAGGGAAATTGTGGATGCCCCAGCCCTGGAAGAGTTCAAGTTTGAATGGAGCTTTGAGCAACCTGGTCTAATGAGAGGCATCCCTGCCCATGCAGGGGGGGTTGGAACTAGATGATCTTTAAGGTCTTTTCCAACCCAAACCATTCTATAATTGTACAATTTCAAATATTTATGATAAATACTGTGTTGATCTAGTGGAAGCTAACACTGTTTTAAAGGTTCAAATAGTTCTGCACAGTAGTAACCTTAGGTAATTTAAAGCAAGCAGATTGCATATACTTTATAGGACAGACCTTTTGGGTCCATAGGTCTGGCCACAGATCATAGATTTATTTAGGTCAGGAGGCACCCTCTAGAGTTCACCTAATCCAATTTCTGCTCCAAGTATGACCAGCATAGATCAAGTTGTGCAGAGATTTGTCCAGCTGAAGTCTGAAGGTGAAGTAGATTTTATGGCTAGTCTGATGCACATCTATTCTTTGAGTGTAAGTTGCTCATAAAACTTTGGAACACAGAAACTTAATGCAG